>NC_092877.1:186618618-186918618 GCF_028372415.1 Notamacropus eugenii | reverse complement strand
TGTCCATGATATCAATCTTTATACCTAGATCGTGTACCCATTTGTATTTTATTCTTGTGTAAGGAGTCAGGCATGGGTCTATGCCTGGTTTCCACCACACTGTTATCCAGTTTTCCCAGCAATTTTTATCAAACAGTGAGTTCTTATCCCAGAGGCTGGGGTCCTTGGGTTTATCAAACAGGAGGTTGCTATATTCCTTGCCTACTGTGTCTTGAGTATTAAGTCTGCCCTTCTGTTTCTTAGACAATACCAAGTGGTTTTGATAATTGCTGCTTTATGGTACAAGTTGAGGTCTGGTAGCATTAGGCTACCTTACCTAACATTTCTTTTCATTAGTCCCTTTGATATTCTGGACCCTTTATTCTTCCAGATGAATTTTGATATCATTTTATCCAGCTCTAGAAAATAATTATCTGATACTTTAACTAGTTTGTCACTAAATAAGTAAATTAATTTAAGTAGAATGGTCATTTTTATTATATTAGCTCGGCTTACACATGAGCAACTGATGCTTTTCCACTTCCTTAAATCTGACTTTATTTGTGCAAAAAGTGTCTTGTAATAGTGTTTATATAGTCCCTGGGTTTGTTTTGGCAGGTAAACTCTCAAGTATTTTATAGTGTCTACCCTAGTTTTAAATGGAATTTCTCTTCCTATCTCTAACTGTTAGACTTTGTTGGTAATATGTAGAAATGCAGAAGATTTGTGCAGGTTTATATTGTAACCTGCAACTTTGCCACAGTTTTTCATTATTTCAAGTAGTTTTTTACTGGAGTCTCTGGAATTCTCTAAGCATATCATCATACCATCTGCAAAGAGTGACAACTTAGTTTCTTCTTTGCCTGTTCTTATTCCTTCAATTTCTTTATCTTCTCTAATTGTTACAGCTAACATTTCTAGTACCATATTGTATAACAGTGGTGATTATGAACATCCTTGTTTCACCCCTGATCTTATTTTAAATGCGTCTAGCTTATCCCCATTGCATATAATGCTTGCTGAAGGTTTTAGATAGATACTGCTTATTATTTTATGGAAAGTTCCCTTTATTCCTATGTTCTCCAGTGTTTTTAATAGGAATAGGTATTGTATTTTGTTGAAAGCTTTTTTTGCATCTATTGAGAAAATCATTTAGTTTTTGTTAGTTTTGTTGTTGATATGATCGATATTGCTAATAGTTTCCCTAATATTGAACCAGCCCTGCATTCCTGGTATGAATCATACCTGATCATAATGTATTATTCTCATGATAAGATGCTGTATTCGTTTTGCTAAAATCTTATTTAAAATTTTTGCATCTATATTCATTAGAGAAATTGGTCTATAATTTTCTTTCTCTGTTTTGTCTCTTCCTGTTTTAGGTATCAAAACCATATGTATATCATGGAAAGAATTTGGGAGGACTCCTTCTTCCCCAATTTTCAAAAATAGTATATATAGTATTGGAATTCACTGTTCTTTAAATGTTTGATAGAATTCACCTGTAAATCCATCTGGCCCTGGAGATTTTTTCGTAGGGAATTCATTGATGGCTTGTTCAATTTCTTTTTCTGTGGTGGGGTTGTTTACGTATTCAACTTCCTCTTCTGTTAATCTGGGCAATTTGTATTTTTTGAAATATTCATCCATCTCGTTTAGATCATTGAATTTATGGGCATAATGCTAGGCAAAGTCATTTCCAATTATTGTTTTAATTTCCTCCTCATTGGAGATGAGTTCACCCCTTTCATTTTTAATATTAGTAATTTGATTTTCTTCTTTCTTTTTTTTAATCAAATTGACCAAAAGTTTAACAATTTTATTAGTTTTTTCATAAAACCTACTATTGGTTTTATTTATTAATTCAGTAGTTTTCTTAATTTCAATTTTATTAAACTCTCTTTTGGTTTTCAGTATTTTTAATTTGGTATTTACTTGGGGATTTTCAATTTGTTCTTTTTCTCGCTTTTTTAGCTGCATGTCCAAATCATTGATCTCCTCCTTCTCTGTTTTATTTATGTAGGCATTCAAAGATATAAAACTTCCACTAAGAACTGCTTTTGCAGTATCCCATAAGATTTGGTAGGTTGTGTCATTATTGTCCTTCTCTTGAATGAAATTGGTGATTGTTTCTATGATTTCTTCTTTAACCCACTCTTTCTTTAGGATTAGATTATTTAGTTTCCAATTGACTTTTGGTTTATCTTTCCATGGCCTTTTATTACATATAATTTTATTACATTATGGTCTGAGAAGGATGCATTGATTATCTCTGCCTTTCTGCACTGGATTGTGAGATTTTCATGTCCTAGTACATGGTCAATTATTGTAAATGTGCCATGTACCGCTGAGAAAAAGGTATATTCCTTTCTATTCGCACTCAATTTTCTCCAGAGATCTGTCATATCTACCTTATCCAGAGTTTTATTTACCTCCTTAACCTCTTTCTTGTTTATTTTGAGGTTACATTTATCAAGTTCAGAGAGGGGGAGGTTGAGGTCCCCCATTAGTATAGTTTTGCTGTCAATTTCTTCCTTCAACTCTCCCAACCTCTCCTCTAAGAATCAGGATGCTATGCCACTTGGAGCATACATATTTAGTAATGATATTGCTTCATTTTCTGTGGTGTCTTTTAGCAGGATGTAGTTTCCTTCCTTATCTCTTTTGATTAGATCTATTTCTGCTTTTTCTTTGTCTGAGATTAAGATTGCTACTCCTGCTTTTCTTACATCAGCTGAAGCACAATATATTCTGCTTCAACCTTTGACCTTTATCCTGTGTGTATCCCACACCCCCCGTTTCAAATGTGTTTCTTGTAAACAACATATTGTTGGATTATGGCTTTTAATCCATTCTGCTATCCGCTCTGTTTTATGGGAGAGTTCATTCCATTCACATTCACAGTTATGATTACCATCACATTCACAGTTATGATTATTTCCCTCCATCCTCTTTCCCACTCTTTGTGCTTTTAACTCTCCAATCTCACCTCCCCCTCTCAATAGTATTCACTTTTCACCACCTCCTCCTGCAGCCTTCCCTTCCTTCTTTTAGCCCCGCTACATTTTACTCCCCTGTACCCTTATTGCTTCTTCCTTCCCTTTTAGCTTCCCTCCCCTTTCTTCTCTCTTCCCCTCCTACTGCCTATAGAACGAGTTAGGATTATTTACTTAAGTTTATTGTTCCCTTCTTGAAACAAATACAATGAGAGTACCTTTCAAACAATGCTCATCTTCCTCCCCTTTTTCCCTCTCCTATAATTTTGTACTTCTTCCTGTGATATAATTTACCATTTTCTGCTTCCTCCTTTTCACACCTCCTGCTACAATCACTTCGCATACTTACATCATATTTTTAACATGACATCATTTACTTCATACCCGTTCCCTCTCCATATATCCCTTCTATATTTCACAATAGATGCACAATTCTCAATATTGTCATGTATCATCTTCCCTTATAGGGAGGTAAACAGTTTGCCCAAATTGAGTAACAAGATTTCCACCCCTCCTCGTTTACTTTTTTATGATTCTCTTGAGACCTGCATTTGAATATCGAATTTTCTATTGAGTTCTGGAGTTTTTGTCAGGAAGATCTGGAAATCCCTTACTTCGTTCAATGACCTTCTCCTTGCCTGAAATGTGATGCTGAACTTTGCTGGGTAGTTGATCTTTGGTTGTAGTCCCAACTCATTTGCCTTATGGAATACTGGATTCCAATTCCTTCAATCTTTTCTTGTAGAAGCTACAAGTTCCTGTGTGATCCTGACTGTAGCTCCTCGATATTAGAATTGTTTTTTTTTTTTTTTTCTGGCTGCCTGTAGTATTTTCTCCTTCAATTGATAGTTCTGGAGTTTGGCAACGACATTTCTTGGGGTTTGAGTTTGGGATCCCTTTCAGGAGGTGAACAGTGGATTCTTTCAGTGACTATTTTCCCTCTGAATCTAGCACTTCTGGGTAGTTTTCCTTGATGATTTCTTGGAAGATATTGTCCAGACTCTTTTTTTCATCATGGCTTTCTGATAGGCCAATAATTCTTAAATGTTCTCTCCTGGATCTATTTTCCAGGTCAATTGTTTTTCCAATTAAATATTTTACATTTTCTTCTATCTTTTCCTTCTTTAAATTTTTTTTGACTGATTCTTGCCCTCTCATTGAGTTATTAGTTTCTACTTGTACAATTCTTTTCTTTTTCTCTTTATTTATTTAATTTTTCAACATTCTTTTCCACAAAATCTTGGGTTGCAAATTTTCTTCCAATTTCTCCTCTCACCCCACCTCACAATGCTGAACATTCTAATTACCCCTGTCACCCATCTGTCCTCCCTTCTAACATCCCTCCCCTCCCTTATCCCCATTTTCTCTTTTGTCCTGAAGGGCAAGATAAATTTCCATACCGCATTACCTGTATTTCTTATTACCTACTTGCAAAAACAATACTCAACAGTTGTTCCAAGAACTTTGAGTTTCAGCTTTTCTTCATCCCTCCCTCCCCACCCATTACATTTGGGAAGGCAAGCAAATCAATATAGTCCATATTTGTGTAGTTTTGCAAATGACTTCCATGATAGTGGTGTTGTGTAAGACTAACTATATTTCCCTCCATCCTATCCTGCCCCCCATTGCTTCTATTCTCTTTCTTGATCCTATCCTTCCCCAAGAGTGCTCCCTCCTCCCATTTCCCTCCCTTCCATCATCTCCCCCACCCTGCTTAGCCCTTTCTCCCCCACTATCCTGTATTGTGAGATAGGTTTTCATACCAAAATGAGTGTGCACTTTATTCCTTCCTTTAGTTGAATGTGATGAGAGTAAGCTTCATGTTTTTTTTCTCACCTCCCTCCTTTTTCCCTCCACTGAAAAGTCTTTTACTTGGCTCTTTTATGAGAGATAATTTCCCCCATTCCATTTCTCCCTTTCCCTTCGGAATATATTTCTCTCTCACTGCTTACTTTCATCATGTTGCAATATGATCCGATCCTACTCAATTCATCCTGTGCTTTCTGTCTCTGTGTGTGTGTGTGTGTGTGTGTGTGTGTGTGTGATCCCACCAACTTCCCAGATACTGAAAAGTTTCAAGAGTTACAAATATTGTCATTCCATGTAGGAATGTTAACAGTTCAACTTTAGTAAGTCCCTTATGACTTCTCTTTGCTGTTCACCTTTTCATGCTTCTTGTGTTTGAAAGTCAAATTTTCTTTTCAGCTATAGTCTTTCCATAAAGAATGCTTGAAAGTTCTCTATTTCATTGAAAGACCATTTTCTCCCCTGAAGTATTATACTCAGTTTTGCTGGGTAGGTGATTCTTGGTTTCAGTCCTAGTTCCTTTGACTTCTGGAATATCATATTCCATGCCCTTCAACCTTTAATGTAGATCTGGTGTTATCCTGATTGTATTTCCACAATACTTGAATTGTTTCTTTCTAGGTGCTTGCAATATTTTCTCCCTGACCAGGGAACTGTCCAATTTGGCCACAATGTTCCTAGAAGTTTCTCTTTTTGCATCTCTTTCAGGAGGTGATTGGTGGATTCTTTCAATATTTATTTTGCTCCCTGGTTCTAGAATCTCAGGGCAGTTTTCCTTGATAATTTCATCAAAGATGATGTCTAGGCTCTCTTTTTGATCGTGGCTTTCAGGTAGTCCCATAATTTTTAAATTGTCTCTCCTGGATCTATTTTCCAGGTCAGTTGTTTGTCCAATGAGATATTTCACATTATCTTCCATGTTTTCATTCTTTTGGTTTTGTTTTGTGATTTCTTGGTTTCTCATAAAGTCATTAGCCTCCATCTGTTCCATTCTAATTTTGAAAGAACTATTTTCTTCAGTGAGTTTTTGAACATCCTTTTCCATTTGGCTAATTCTTCTTTTTAAAGCATTCTTTTCCTCATTGGCTTTTTGAACCTCTTTTGCCAATTGAGTTAGCCTATTTTTCAAGGTGTTATTTTCTTCAGCATTTTTTTGGGTCTCCTTTAGCAAGGTGTTGACCTGCTTTTCATGCTTTTCTTGCATCTCTCTCATTTCTCTTCCCAATTTTTACTCCACCTCTCTTACTTGATTTTCAAAATCCTTTTAGAGCTCCTCCATGTCCTGAGCCCACTGAATATTTATTTTCGATTTTTGGGATACAGAAGCCTTAACTTTTATGTCTTTCCCTGATGGTAAGTATTGTTCTTCCTCATCCAAAAGGATGGGAGAAGATATCTGTTCACCAAGAGAGTAACCTTCTATCGTCTTATTTTTTTCCCTTTTGTGAGCATTTTTCCCACCCAGTTACTTGACTTTTGGGTCCTTTGTCAAGAGTAGTGTATACTCTGGGAATCTGTAAAATCTTAGTTCCTCCAAGGTGGCCCAGTCAAGCGTGTACTGATCTGGACGCAGAAAGGGATTTTTGTGTCCAGAATCTTAGCAGTTACCTCTCCACAGCCACCTGACCTCCAGTTCCTCCAAGTCAGCACTGGGGGCTGATTTTCAGATAAGCTGGATGGGCAGAGCAGCCATTCAGTATGAGACAGACCAACTCTGCTAAGGCCTTCACACAGGGTCCAGGCAAGACTCAGCTCTTTGATGCCCCCAGGGGTTTTTACTCTCCAGTAATGGAGCTGCTGTGCCTGCCGATTTGACCGCCTGCCTATATGGCCTCTGCAGTGGCTGCCTAAGGCCTGAGCTCTGGAAGGCCCTTCTCCCTTCTTGGACAGCTAAATAAACCTCATCACTGCCCTTTGGTGCCTGTGGGCTGAGGGATCCGTGAACTTGCTGCTGGGACTGAGGATTCCACGACTGGAGATTCCTCTCCCAAGGGCTCTTAGGAAACTGTGCCACACAGCCAAGGCTAGGCTGGGTTCTGCTCTGAGTCTGGTGCAACAGACATTTCCCGTGGTCCTTTCAGGTCACCCTGGGCTGGAAATCTCCTCCACTCTCTTGTTCTCCACCTCTGCTGCTCCAAAATTTGTTGAGAGTCCCTCTCTACAGGTATTTTATGGGCTGTGTGGGAATACCTTGCATATGTGTGTCTTTCTACTCTGCCATCTTGGCTCCACCTCCCAATTCTAATTTTTATCAAATTGTTTTCTTCTGTTAACTTTTGCAGCTCCTTTTCCATCGGTCCAATTTTTCCCTTTAAGGAGTTATTTTCTCGAGTTAATTTTTGTACTTCTTTTTCCATTTGTTCAATTTTCCCAGTTAGGTTTTGTGTTTCCTTTTCCATTTAATCAACTGTTCCTTTTAGGGAGTTATTTTCTCCAGTTAATTTTTGTACTTCCTTTTTCATTTGTTCAATTTTCCTTTTCAAAGACGTGTTCTCATCACTGAATTCTTTTTTTATAATTTTAAAATCATTGACCAGTTTTTCTTCTATTTCCTTCTTCAGCTGTTCCAGGAGAGCTGTTTGTGAATGTAAGCAGTTCGTAGTCCCTTCTGAAGTTTCAGATGGATGTACAGTCTCACTACTGACCTCTTTGATATTTGTGTTTTGGTCCTTATCCCCATAGAAAGATTCTATGGTTTTTTCAGGCTTATATTGCTTTTTTTGTTGTTGTTGTTATTCATGATGGTGATTGTGTGTTGTGGCTTCTGGTTCGTTCAGTTAGAAGCTGCAGAGCTTGGTGTTGAGCTGATGTGTGAAAAAGCTAAGAGCAGGTTTCTGTTTTGTTTTCCCCTACCAGACCTGGGGTTAGCTTGTTAAGAGTGGGGAAAAAGTGGTCTGGTCATGGGAGATCTCCTAAGCTGAACTGAGTCAAAGGCAAGCTCAGGGGATGGTGATCCTAGTTGCCCTATTATCTTCCCATTTCCCCTGGAGTGCTGAGGCATGCCTAGATGCTAGTGCGTGTTCCCACCCCTCCTGGATCTCCTCTCCTGGCACTGAGGCTTGGCTGGGTCGTAGTGCAAGTTTCCTCCACCCTGGGTCCTCTGTCCTTCCAGTTTGCTTCCTCCACAGTAGAAGGAATCTCCTTTAGCTATTTTCCTAGTCTCAGGTGTTATGAGACTCTTTGCCCCCTCTGCTCTTCTCTCTGATCCAAGATTTTTCTGGGGACATATTTTATGGTTCTTTCAAGATCATCAAGGGGAGAGGAGAGAGCATTTACTGATCCCTCTGCCATCCTGACTCCTAGAAGTTCAAGTAGGTGACTTACTGATGTTTAATCGGAGGGCTGAAAGTCTCAGGAGCTGCTGGGCTGATATCTGGTGCTCAGTGGCTGCCACTCCTTCAGCTCTGCTGGTCTCCCACCCTCAAGTGCCGCTGGCTGGTTCTGCCTGCTGCTCTCAGGTTTCCCGGGACCCTTCTACTTCACTGTGCTGGACGTGCTGCGTTGTGTACTGTGGGCTCACCCTCATGGAACAGATCCTTCCTGTAGACCTTCCAGTCTGTCCTGGGCTCTGAATCCAGCACAGTCTGTCTCCCGCTGGATTCCATACCTCCAAAATTTTGTCAGATTCTCCTTTCAGATGTATCCGAAGGAGTTTGTCCAAGAACTTAGGTAAGTCGTTGCTCTCACTGTGCCATCTTGGCTCCACCCCTCATCTCCATTTTTTCATGGAAAGTAATGATGGAGTCAATTTTGTCCTAAGTGTTTTTGGAATGAATAGTCACTGAATTATTCACATTAGCATTTTGATCACTTCCTACATATTTTTGAGTGTTGTAAGGATACAAATATATTTAGGAAACAGAGAAAGTAGTGAAGGGAATTTTGAACAGATTTCCAAGATGATTAGAAGATATGTAGCTAAGTGAAACAAAAGAAAAGAAAGAGATATACCCATTTAATGGCAAAACCTTCAGTATCACAATGCGCATACTAACTGATGAGAACCAGTATGTCACTCTCACTCCCTCTTATTGACCTCTAAAAATCCAGAAAATATCACCACATAAAAAATCCTGGAATAGTAGAACCATCAGAAAGACAGGGTGCTTCAGTATTTTAGTCTAGAAACTTTGAGGAATTTATAGGAAAGGTCCCATTTGTTTTGTTGGAGGGGGAGCAGGGCAAGAAGGGAGATAATCCTGGCAAACCAGCAACAAACTTTACCTCCACAAATAAGAGAGAAATCCCAGTTTTCAAGATGGAGAAGCAGATGAGCACCAATATCAGGATTCTCCACATGCCTTGGCACAGTCAGAGAAACTGGCATACTGCAACTCAGAGAATTACCACATGTTCTGGAGGGAAGGCGTCCTCTGGGAACCAAATTTCTCCATGCTTCAGAACACCTCTGGGTGAGCAGGCATCCTCCAGGGCCAAGATTTTCCCCATCTCCCCCAGCAAGAGTTTGAGTGTAGCCCATAAAAACACAGAAAAACTCCCCATGGCCTTGATACATGCTGGATACCACTACTACTACCCCAGTTCAGCAGAGAATCCTACAGTCTCCAGCTGCAAGGACCTGAAACCACAGCAGACAAAGTCAATAACCTGGCCCCAAGTTCCATGCAGAAGGACCTTGGAAAAGTTCCCCCAGTGCTCCAACAGACGAGCTCAACTTTAAAATCCAGGAAATAGGCAAACACCATGAACACAAAGCAGAAACAGACAATGACCACAGATTCTTTTTATGGGGACAAGGCACAAATTCAGAAGAGGACAATGTTGTCAATATATCTACATCTGAAACCTGAAAGGGCAATATGAACGGGCCTCAAGCCCAAAAAGCCTTTTTGTGAAGAGCTCAAAAAGAATGTAAAAGTAAATAAGACAGCTAGAAGAAAGATTGGGAAAAGAAATGAAAGGTATATAAGGGAGATCAACAGCTTGGCAAAGAAAAGAAAAAAAATACTGAGGAAAGCAATGTCTTAAAAATAAAATTGATCAAATGAAAGAAAATCCAGGGAAGAAAATAATTCCTTAAAAAGTAGAACTGAGTAAATGAAAAAGGAGACTCGAAAACTCACTGAAGATAATTTTTTAAGAACTAAAATTGGCCAAATGGAAAAGGAAGTTTAAAAAGGTAACTGAAGAAAACAATCTATTAAAAATCAGAATTGGGCAAATGGAAATCAACAACTCTATGTGGCAACAGGAATCAATCAAGCAAAATCAGAATGAAAAAAAATATAAGAAAATGGAAAACTCTTCATTGGAAAACAACTGATGTGCAAAATAGATCTAGGAGAGAGAATTTAAGAACTATTGTTCCACCTAAAAGTCATGATAGAAAAACGAGCCTAGTCAGCATCTTTCAAAAAAATCATCAAGGAAACTGCCCTGAGGCCCCAGAACCAAAGGATAAAATAATCTTCAAAAGAATCCACTTATCCCCTCCTGAAAGAGATCTCAAAATGAAAACTCCAAGAAATATTGTAGCCCAATTCCCAAAGGATCAGTTCATGGAGAAAATACTGGAAGCAGCCAGAAAGAAGCAATTTAAATATGGTGGAATTGCAGTCAGGATTAGGCAGGACCTTGCAACTTGTGCATTAAATGATTTTAGGGGTTAGAATGTGATATTTCCTAAGTCAAAGAAGTTGGATTACTGCAACAGTAAGGACCCTGAAATACACAGGGTACCCTGCTGTAACAGATTGTTAGATCTGCTTTTCAAAAAGGAAAGCAGATTTTGAGGGGTCAACAACCAATTTAATCAAACACATATCAACAGAGAACATGCAAGCAGAGAAATAAATGCCAACAGACAGGGCTTCCAACTGTTTGACCATAAGCAATACATACATCACAGATCAACAGACAGATTCATCTCTCAGATCATTATATATATTAGTGGTTTCCAGAGAGGGAAGCATGAACATTTGGGTCTTAAAAGTTGAGGGATGCTTCTTAGAGGCTACCCAGAATTTCATATGTCCAAACAAAAACTTCCAGTGAGTAAGCCTCAAAGTAAAATGTCAGTTCAGAGTATTTATACATTGACCATTCCATATAAATCCTACTTTTCCACAGCTAGATTTCCAAGATCATACTAGATTGCTAGATCAGATACATTTTCCCCATGATTTGGCTTATTACTTAATTACTTAGTTGTGTTTTGAGGGATGTGGTCTATTTGACTTGATTTGTCATTAAAAACCAATTAAATTTAATGGACAGATTCCTGAACAAAGGAATAAGATTTCCATATATGTTTTCGTTCCTCAAATATATCTGATCTTTCCAAAATATCAAATGAATATGAAGGTTTAGGTGTCTTTGTACATATATGATAAATAAAGCTTAATTTTTTGTGACTTCCTCTATTTAGCAAACCTCATTTCATGACACTGACCTTGAAAGACCATTGTAAGAAAACTGGTAGAGCACCATAGAAGAGTCTCTGATTAGGACTTAGGTTTTCTTTTCTTTAAGCTTATAACTTGCCTTTTATCCCAATGATAACCAAAATATTAATAACTGGGAGATGATTTTATTGGCTATAAACTATTGATGATAATTATAATGAAGAGCATCTGAGGTGTATTAAAATTAAAACATGACAACAACAGAATTATTGTCAACATTATTATCATCATTTGTTTACTTTCAGGCCTATATGACCATGATAGTTTGCTAGATTGATCTGATGACATCTTTCACACATAGATTATGTATCATCTGTGATGTTTTACATCTCATATGCATATATCTAATAATGTTTTAATCTAAAGTGTATTTTGTTTAGAGAAAGCAAAATACTTGGTTTTGTAATTTACATTAGAGGGCGTAAATGACCAACAATTTAAGCTACATCAACTCTTCTGTGAGGTGTATGCTGCTAAATGAGAAAAAATATTGCCATCTTCTGGTAAAAGTTTTTCACAGCAGACAAAGTAAAACAAAGGCCGGGAAAGAGTTCTGGGAGGATGTATCTAGCTAGCTAAATTTGTAACAACAATATATGTTGAAGCCCCAAATTCTACACTCATCTTTTATAATTTTCTGACTAATCACACAAGTACATGCATTAAGGTCTATGATAAAGCTGATAATTTGCAAAATGTAAGAAGGTTATTTAAGTAAAAGTTTAAAAGAAATTCCCCCTTTCCCCAAAATGTGTACCCAGGATCAGAATATTATCTTTTTATGTCAATCATAGGATAGTGCAGAAACTTATACATGCTGTTTTGTAGGATGATGGGTATTACAAATACTTTATTATGAATTAATATGATCATGCCTTTTAGTTAAAAAGACATTTCCTTATACTGCAATTTCATGTAAATCAAAGTCAAATCTCTCCTTCATTGTTTATTAGATTTTATGAATTCTAGGATTTATAGAAAAAGGGAAGAAAAAAGAAAAAAATATTTTTATACCACCTACAATATGCCAGGCACTGTGCTGTTTTTTGTTTTAATTTTAATTTAAAAATATTATCTCATTTAATACAATGACCCTGTGAGATAGTTGCTAAAATTTTTCCCATTTTGTAGTTGAGGAAACTGAGGCAGAAAGAAGTTAAGTAATTTACCCATGATCATACAGCTAATAAATATCAGGGGCTATGTTTGAGCTCAGGTCTTCCATTCTTTATGTACTTTGTCACCACCTCCCTCTAGGTCTAGGATATTGCATTATTTATCCCACCTCTTTTCTCTTTTGAGATTGTTCTCATGCATAAGCAACATAGGCAACCACATGTGATGTTCTCTAATGGATGCAGATATTTATATTGCCCCAAAAAGTTTTCCCCATTGATTCTGCTTTAGTAGTTAAAATTCCCACCATTTGTCATTCAACTTAGGTTTACATCTGGAAAGTAGAAATTTTATTTGAAGAAATAATACATAAGACCATGATCGTTAAATTAATTAGCTTAGTTCATTATTTACCTATTGTATCTTCAGGATAGGTAAGATCTGATGAGAATAGTGGAATCATTACATGTGGAACATGGACTGGTACACCCAGGAGAGATGACAAATGCCAAATACTGTGGGCAGTCAGGAGTCCACAAGTGAGGTGAAAGCCTAGCACACAAATTAGTATAGAAATATAACTCTTGACTCTCCAGAACTCAAACCATTTTTCATTTCTTTGTTCATTATGTGAACTGATAGTACAAATAATGAAAACAACATGTAAAACCAAAACAAAATTACAATTAGGAAAAAAAATAGTTGGTTGGTCATACCCACATTGTTCTTTCCAAAAGACAGAAACTCCAACTTGTCCTAGCCTACTTATGATAATTTAATATGTTAAATTGGACTGCATAACTTTATAAAAACCAAATAACTCACCTTGAAGGATTGAGGAACTTGAGACCAAGTTTCTGATTGTGTTTTAATCATTTCCTTAGAAAATGAAACATTACATTTTTCCAACTACACATGGTTATTCTTTAAACTCCAAGCTTAGAAAAGAGTATATCTATGAATATATTGCTAACCTGCTTGCTAAAATCTTCTAAGTAAAGAAATTTTTTCAACAGAACTCTTGGGGTGCACTGAAAAATCCAAATTGTTCCTAATCAGAGCTTTCCTCCTTAATGAATAGGGCCAATGAGTTGGTATTAAAATGTGCATTTATAAGTAGAATTCTGTAGACATGTGACATCACACACCTGCCTGATAGCATTAAATTGCAAGTGCAGCTATTTTTTCTCTCTTTCTCCATTTTGTATATATTTATAGAAATTGATCAAATTGTTTTTCATATGGGATACAACTTCCATTCATTTACTCTTTCTTAAAACTTTTTTTAGTACTCTGCCTTAACAATAATGGGAAAACTACTTCTGAGTTTCATAAATTGGTGTGTAAAATCTGTCACAAAATAATCTGGTAAAGTACTACTACTGTTACACAGAAAAATGGAGTTCTAGAATATCTTTTGAAATAGACTGTAAAACTCTTGTCTCTTTTACTTTTCTGAAATGCCTTTAATAATTCCCGATTTCAATCTGATACATTCAGAGGGCATACAATTGAAAGAAACTTAAACTGGGTCTAACTGTGGCAAGCGCGTTAATTACGCACGACAAAATCTGGTCAGAATGGTTTACCAAGACTTACCTTTGTGGCTCATATGTGTGGTAAAGCAATAGAAACACTGGTTCCAATTTTCCCATACCACTAACTTCTTGAGAAGGGTAGTAACCACAGTTAAATAAGTTTTTACTTATGTATTCTGATTTTTATATAATCTGAGTCATCCCCAGTATATCCCCCTCCCAACCCATGTAAATTCAATCCTGATGCTGTTTCTACTGACCAAAGAAATGGAATTTAGAAGCATATCTTCCAAAACCAAAAATAAGCTATGAACTTTGAGTTTTTACATACCTGCTAGATGAGATAAAGAGACAAAGGATTTCTATAAGAATTTATGGTATCTGAAATATAGGCAGTGACAAAGTTTGGATATTTAGGTATTAATCCAGTAAAAATGTTTGTCCTAAAAACCTCCATTGAAGAGGTCTGCTTTGATTCTTTTTGTCTGTAATATCAACGGTTTTAAATGACTTTAATAATTACCTATTTCAAACGGAAGCATTCAGAGGGCATGCAATCAAAAGAAACTTAAGTACAAACTGGAGAGAGAAGAACATTATCAATATACCTCCATCTAAACCTCAAAAGAGAATATGAGTTGGTCTCAATTCTGCTTGGAAGAACTCAAAGAAAGATTTTAAGTCAAATAAGAGAGGTAGCAAAATAATTGGGAAAAGAAATGAGAGATATTCAAGAAAGAATCAGTAGCTTGAAAAGGAAGCACAAAAACTGACTGAAGAAAATATTTCATTAAAAAATACAAGTGACAAAATGGAAAAAAGTCTACTGAAGAAAACAATTCCTAAAAAAATAGAATTGGCCAGAGCGGGTGGAGCCAAGATGGAAGAGTAAAAGCAGGGCCTTGTTTGAACTCCACTCCCAAATCCCTCCAAAAACCTATAGAAAAGTGACTCTAAGCAAATTTTAGAGCAGCAGAACACACAAAATGATAGAATGAAGCAAATTTCCAGCTTAATACAACCTGGAAGGTTGACAGAAGAGTCTGTTGCACCAGTCTTACAGAGGAGTGTAGACCAGTACTGACAGGGCCCCAGTCAACCTAAAGCAGGCTTCAGGGGAATGAATCTGTTGGGAAAGTTCTCTTGGACCTGCATGAGAGAAGAGTGCAGTCCGACCCTAGCCCCAAGGCAGTATTGGTGGCAGTGGCATTGCCAATTTTAGCAATTGCTTCCAGATCTCTTTGCCCATAGCTGGTGGGGATATCAGGTCAGAGGGAGATTGCAGGGATCTCTTTGCTGGTGTTGAGGCAGGAATCTATTGTTTTGCCCTTTCATATCTCACAATCCTCAAGGATGGTTCTAGGGTGAGAAGGAGCACCGACATGGTGGAGCTTGTAGCAGAGTCAGTGTTAAGAGAATCCTCACAGTTCCAAGTCAGAAAAAAAGTGCTTGTAGTCATTTACAGACCACGGTGCAGACCAGGAGAGGAGTAAAAACTTCTTTTATCCGACCACTGTGGAAGGACTGATGATTAATAGGTCCCTAAAAATATTTCTGAAAACAGTTGCATAAAACTTCTGAAGCTTGCATGGTAAACACTCCACACTGGAAGTAGAGTCCTATCTTAACAAAGAGGTAAAAAGTCAAGTCATTGGCTGGAAATATGAGCAAACATTGGAAAAAATCAAACCACAAACTTCCTTGGTGACAAAGAAGATTAAAACATACAACAAGTAGAAGACAACAAAGTCAAACTTCCTACATGCAAAGCCTCCAAGAAAAATATGGATTGATCTCAGGCCATAAAAGAGTTCAGAAAGAATTCTGAAAATCAAGTAAGAGAAGTAGAGGAAAAATGAGTGGAGAAATGAGTGATGTAAGAAAATCATAAAAAACAAGTCAATAGATTGCTAATGGAGACCTCAGAAATGCTCAAGAAAATAAGACCCTAAAACTTGACTAACCCAAATGGCAAAAGAGCTCCAAAAAGCCAATGAGCAGAAGAATACCTTAAAAACCAGAAATGACCAAATGGACAGATCACTGAAGAAAATAATCCCTTAAAATTTAGAAAGGAGCAAATGGAAGATAACAACTTATGAGAAATCAAGAAATTATAAAACAGAGCCAAAACAATGGATTAAAAAAATAGAAGACAATGTGGAATATCTCATTGGCAAAACAACTGACCTGAAAAATCGAACCATGTGAGATAATTTAAAAATTATTACCTACCTGAAAAATAAAAAAACAAAAGAACCCGTGAATCAGCTTTCAAGAAATTATCAAGGAAAACTTCCTGGATATTCTAGAACCAGATGATAAAATAGAAATTGAAAGAATCCACTGATGACCTCCTGAGAGAAATCCCCAAAGGAAAATTACTGGAGATATTATAACAATATTCCAGAGTTGCCAGGTCAAGGAGAAAATATTGCAAGCAGTCAGAAAGAAAGCATTCGAGTATTTGGGAATCCCGGTCAGAATAATTCAAGATTTATCGCTACTACATTAAGTCATTGAAGGTCTTAGAACATGATATTCCAGAGTTCAAAGGAGCTAGGATTAAAAGCAAGAATCATCTACCCAGCAAAACTGAATATAATCTTTCAGGGGATAAACATGGTCATTCAATGAAATAGAGGACTTTCAGAATTCTTAATGGAAAGAGCAGAGCTGAATGGAAAATTTGACTTTCAAATACAAGACTCAAGAAAACCATGAGAATATGACAAAGAAGAGGAGGAAAAATGGGCTTATCAAGAAGGACCACAGCCACGTGCAGTCCATCCATGGCAGCAACTGCACCGGCTGTGTGCCCAGGAGCAAGACCATCAAGAACTTTCTCATCCACAACATCGAGGAGTCCACACCCTTTAGGATCATCTCCAATATCAGTGTTTTCAACTTCTATGGGCTATCCAAACTATATATGAAACTACATTAATGTGTGAGCTACACAATCAACAGCTAGGTAGTGAAAAATCTATCCTATGAGGCACAAAAGAATTGGACACCCCCACCCACTTTAGACCTGCAAGTGCTGCCCCTAGACCTTCTCCAAAGTCTATGCAAAGAGCCATCTGAACATCAGAATTCATAGACTGATCAGAGGGAAATAAAATGATTGATATAACAAAAAACAAAACAAAGCAAACAAACAAAAGAATCCCAATAAATGCTTGTCTACTGATTGATTGATAATCATCCTGATGGACAAGATCTATAACCCATTTATTCAACTGCACATCGCAGTCCGCACAATAGACTTTCCTTTTTCACTTGATTTGTCCTACATGGATAATTAGACCAAACCCTTCTGAGTTATTATCTTTCTCATGTGGGAGATTCTGCTTTCCTTCCTAAGTGTATCCTTTTAAGGCCAAGATTAGTAGAATCCTTTGCACTTTTTGTTTTACTAAAAGTGACCCTGAATAATGTGATTAAGGAGGATCTTTCCCACCCATTGTCAAGCCTGGAAACATTTGTAGGAAGTTCCAGGCCTTTGGCTAATGAGGCACTGGTTCTAAAGGGATGTGATGCCCTCTGGCACTAAAAAAGTGTATAAAGACTCTGAGGTACGGTTTTATTTTGGGACTTACTGACTGGAAGTGTTCGTTTGACAAGATGAGGATTCTGGGAAGCTGCTAAGGAGGCCCTCGGCTTTAAAATCCCAGATGTCAGTGCTTCTTTCTTTGGTAACTATGGTTAGACAGTTGGACCTGTCTGTTGATTTCTGATATATGTATTGATTATGGTCAGTCAGAAGAAGCCATATCTGTTGATCTTTGATTTCTCTATATTTTCTCTGAAGTTCAGGGTGCTGACTCCCCTGAAATAGGTGAATGATATATGTGCTTAGTTAAAGCAGTGATGCATGTGCTTGATTAAAGTGATTGTTAACCCCTCAAAAGTTGCCTTTCCTTTTATGAATTCAGATCTAACAATCTGTGATAGCAGGCCCCCTTGTATGTGTTGGGGTGCTTACTTATACAATCCTTAAATAGGATAGGTAAGGGAGCATATAGTGTGGGCCCAAAGTTGTTCTGTATACTAAGAACATATAACCTCACAAGGAAATCCAAGATGCAAGGGTGGATATCTTGAGGAAGAATATTTGAATGAAGATAAAAGCAGAAATAGAAGTGATATTATCACAGATATATAACACTTGTAAGAAAAGGGGAAACGTAGGAGGAGTTGGTGGGGGAAAGAGAGCAAGTTTGGCATAGAAATATGATGTGCTAATAATAGGAGACTTCAATTATTCAAATAATTGAATGGAGAACCCCTCTACCAAAAACAGATTATCTAATAATTTTATGACTTCATTTTGTGATAAAGTCATGATTCAAACAATGGAACCCTTAACTCTGTTCTAGAGTTGATTCTCACAAGCTAGGAGGAACTGGTGGATAGAATGGAAATGGTGGAAATCTTGGAAGCAGTTTCATGTTAGTATTTACAATAAAGAATAAAGGGAAAAAGATCAGAGCTGAACAGAAAATTTGATCTTCACATACAAGACTCAAGAGAAGCATAAAAAAGTAAACAACAACAAAATGTTATTTAATAGGTTCAACTGTTTACATCTCTACACAGGAAAATGATAGTCATAACTCTTCAGATCTGTTTCGTTATTAAAACATTTTGAAGGAGTATAGATAGAGGGTGTGGGTATAAATTTACATTAATGTGATGATACGAAAATAATTATGGGGTTTAAAATTATACTGGGGAAGAGAAAAGGGGGTGGAAGAATGAAGTAAATCATATCGCATGAAGACTCATAAAAGACATATAGTTGAGGGATAGAATAGACAGGGTGAACATTGTTTGAACTTTCCTCTCCTTACATTTTATTCAAAGAAGGAATAACATACACATTCAGTTGCATATAGAAATCTATCTAACCCTGTAGAGGAAGCAGGAGAAATCGGAAAGGAAAGGGGGTACTATGGGAAGAGACAGCAGATTAAAGGAGGTGTTGTGCCAGGCCTAGAGGCCTGAGGGCTACCCAAGTCTTACCTTACCTATCATAGGTCTTCGGCTGGCCAAACCAGATAAACGTATGAGAGAAGAGACTTTCTGGAGTCGAACAAGGGTTAGGCTTTATTCAGGGTCCTGGTTACATGTGCAGGGGGAACTCTTCCTTAGGAGAGAGAGAGAAATCTCCCAAGGAGGCAAAGATCTTACAGTAAGAGAATGAAAGCAGAAGTGGAAGTGGGGAGAGAGGGGGGAGGGAAGAGCGAAGAGAGGAAAAGGGGCCTTCTGTCCTGTAAGGGCCCCTCAGCGCTAAGAGCGCCTTCAGGCTTTCCTGACCCTACTTAAGCTGTCCTGCCATATAGTTTGCACCTGAATACCGTGCCTGTTAGATAACAATAGGTGTGCCCAGATCCGGGCCAGTCTCGAGGGCGGGGATGCTCTCTCCCATCACGTTTCTCACGGGAAGAGGCGGAAATGCATGAGATCTCACTCCTCAGTTCCCTGCTGTTTCCTGGGGGGCTTCATGAGAACTTTAAGATTTAGAAGCTCCCACCTTTACCTGTCCGAGATTGTCCACATGGAACTGAGCTTACACCCCCAACAGTGTTGGACAGAAGCAGAACACTGATGAAGAATATGAGAAAGGAGAGAGAAAAGCATAAATGATGTGGAGGAATGGGATGGAGAGAAAGACAAAATCAGTAATCAAAACTGAATGTGATGAATTCTCCCATAAAATGAAAGTGGGAAGCAGAATGGATTTTAAAAAAAAACAACAACATAATCCTGCAATATGCTGTTTACAAGAACCACATTAGAAGCAGAGAGATACACATAGAAAAACAATAAAAGGATAGAGTAGAATTTATTATGTTTCAGCTGAAGTTAAACCAAAAAAAAAAAAAAAACAGAGGTAAGCAATCCTGATCCTCAAAAAGGAAAAGAAAAAATAGATCCAGTTTAGATATAAGGAAGGAAACTACTTGCTGCTAAAGGGTACAATAGGCAATGAAGTAATATCAATACTAAACATATATGCACCAGGTGGTAGAACATCCAGCTTTGTAGGGAAGACCTTAAGGGAGTTACAGGAAGAAATAGACAGCAAATATATACTAGTTGGGGATCTCAACCTTCGTCTCTCCAAATTAGATAAACATAACCACAAAATAAACAAGAAAAGTTAAAGAGGTAAATATAATTTTGGATATTTAGATACGGCATATGTCTGGAAAAAACTAAATGGGGATAGACAGAGTTATGCCTTTTTATCAGCAGTATATGGCACCTACACAAAAAGTGACATCCTCACAATATAATACAGAAAGGCAGAAATATTTTTAAAAATCCTTTTACAGATCATCATTCACAAAACACATGTATTGAAGGGTCATGGAAAGACAGACTAAAATTAATTTCAAAGTAAATACTATAATCTTAAGAAAGAGTAGGTCAAACAACAAATCATAAAAATAATCATAATTCCATCAGAAAGAATGGCAATAAGGAAACAAAATACCCAAACTTATGGAATGCAACCAAAGTAGTTCTTTCTTTTTTATTAATTTTTAACATTTATTTTCACACAATTTTGGGTTACAAATTTTCTCCCCTTTTATCCCCTCCCCCCAAAAAAACCCGAGCTTTCTGATTGCCCCTGTGACCTATCTGTTCTCTCCTCTATCTTCCCTCCCTGCCCTTGTCTCCGTCTTCTCTTTTGTCCTGTAGGACCAGATAGCTTTCTTGACTCCTTAACCTGTATTTCTTGTTACCCAGTAGTAAGAACATTACATTTGGTCCTAACATTTTGAGTTCTAACCTTATCTCCCTCCCTCTCCACCCCTTCCCCTTAAAAGACAGGCAATTCAATATAGGCCATATCTGTTTAGTTTTGCAAATGATTTCCATACTAGTTGTGTTGTATAGGACTAATTATATTTCCCTCCATCCTATCCTGTCCCCCTTTAGTTCTATTTTCTTATGGTCCTTTCTCTCCCCATGAGAGTCGACCTCGTATTGCATTCTCCTCCCCATGCCCTCCCCTCCATCCTCCCCCCCACCCTGCTTGTGCCCCTGTCCTCCACTCTCCTGTATTATGAGATAGGTTTTCCTATCAACATGAGTGTGCATTATATTCTTTCCTTTAGTGGAATGTGATGAGAGTAGACCTCGTGCTTTTCTCTTGCCTCCCCTCTTTATCCCACCACTAATAAGTCTTTTGCTTGCCTCTTTTATGAGAGATAATTTGCCCCATATAACTTCTCCCTTTCTCGTCCCAATATTTCTCTCTCACTGCTTGATTTAATTTTTTTTTTTTAGTATATGATCCCATCCTCTTCAATTCACTCTGTGCACTCTGTCTCTATGTATGTGTACGTGTGTGCATGTGTGTGTGTGTGTGTGTGTGTGTGTGTGTGTACTCACACCCAGTGCCCAGATACTGAAATGTTTCAAGAGTTATAAATATTGTCTTTCCATGTAGGAATGTAAACAGTTCAACTTTAGTAAGTCCCTTATGATTTCTCTTTGCTATTCGCCTTTTCATGGTTCTCTTCATTCTTGTGTTAGAAAGTCAAATTTTCTTTCCAGCTCTGGTCTTTTCATCAGGAAAATTTGAAAATCTTCTATTTCATTGAAAGACCATTTTTTCTCCTGAAGTATTATAGTCAGGTTTGCTGGGTAGGTGATTCTTGGCTTCAGTCCTAGTTCCTTGACTTCTGGAATATCCTATTCCATTCCCTTCTATCCCTCAATGTAGAAGGTGCCAGGTCTTGTACTATCCTGATTGTATTTCCACAATACTTGAATTGTTCCTTTCTAGCTGCTTGCAAAATTTTCTCTTTCACCTGGGAATTCTGGAATTTGGCCACAATGCTCCTAGGAGTTTCTCTTTTTGGATCTCTTTCATGCGGTGTTCTGCAGATTCCTTGAATATTTATTTTGCCTTCTGGTTCTAGAATCTCAGGGCAGTTTTCCTTGATAATTTCGTGGAAGATGATGTCTAGGCTCTTCTTTTGATCATGGTTTTCAGGTAGTCCCAGAATTTTTACATTGTCTCTCCTGATTCTCTTTTCCAGGTCAGTTGTTTTTCCAATAAGATATTTCACATTATCTTCCATTTTTCGAATCTGCGCGGTATGTTCTGAGATATCTGTCTTTCTTGAAAAGTCCAAAGCTTCCATCTGCACCATTCCAGATTTGAAAGATCTATTTTCTTCAGTGAGCTTTTGAATCTCCTTTTCCATTTGGTTAATTCTGCTTTTGAAAGCATTCTTCTCCTCATTGGCCCCTTGCACCTCCCTTGCAAGCTGAGTTAGGCTAGTTCTCAAGGTGCCAATTTCTTCAAGATTTTTTTGGTTCTCCTTTAGCAGGGAGCTGATCTGTTTTTCATGCTTCTCCCTTATCCCTCTCATTTCCCTTCCCAGTCTTTCGTCCACCGCTCTAACTTGAGTTTCAAACTTCCTCTTGAGCTCTTCCATGGCCCGAGCCCATTGGGTGGGCTGGGACACAGAGTCCTCGATTTCTGTGTCTTTGCCTGATGGCAAGCCTTGTTCCTCCCCATCAGAAAGGAAGGGAGGAAGTGTCTTTTATCCGGTAAAGTACCCTTCAATAGTTTTGTTTCTTTTCCCTTTTCTTGGCATTTTCTCCAACCAGAGGCCTGACCTCTGAATGTTCTCCTCACACCCACCTCTCCTCCTGGTCCTCCCAGCCAGCGTTTGAGGACTGAGATTCAAATGCTGCTTCCCGCCTTAGGATTTTTGGCGGGGGCAGGGCTGCTATTCAGTGTGAGAATTAAGTTCAGGTGGTCAGGGGCAGGGCTGCCTCTCAGGCATAGTTCCCTCTGGGGGTTTATGCACAGACCTTCCACAATGGATCCAGGCTCCTGCCCGTTTGGGGAGCCCCCGTCCACAGCCGCCTCTCAGCCCCCGCCTCCCGGGGGGGCCCGAGCCTTGGGGGCACCCCACTCCCCCTTCAACCCGCCAAAGAGACTCTCTCACACACCCCTGTCAGTCACCTTTTGGTGGGGGGGCCCGTGCCGCCGCTGAAGATCCCGCCTCCGGAGCCCTCTCAAATCTGTGCCTCTCGGAGCCATGGCCGCTGCCGCTGGTGGCGCAGGTCCGGGCTGGGCTCCGTGTCTGCAGCGCGACGGACCTTTTGCGAGAGGTTTGCAGGTCTCTCCGGAGCAGGAATCTCCCTCGCTCCAATACTCCGTCATCTCTGGGTGCAGAATTCGCCCTGGCTTGGTCCCCTCTAGCCGTTCTGTGGTTTGTGTGTTCGGAGCTATGTGTATGTTCGTCTTTCTACTTTGCCATCTTGGCTCCGCCCCCCAAAAGTAGTTCTTAAGGGAAATTTTACTTGAATACTTACACAAACAAAACAGAGGAAAAAAAGATCAACAATTTGGACTTGTTACAAAAAAGCTTCAAAAAAGAACAAATTAACAACCTCCAATTAAATGAAAAATTAGAAATTCTGAAAATCAAAGGAGAGATTAGTAAAATTGAAATTTAAAAAATCTATTGAACTAATAAAACTAAAGTCTAGTTTTATGAAAAAGTCAATAAAATAGATAAATTTAGTTAATTTTATAAGAAAAAGAAAGAAGAAAACCAAATTACCAGTATTAAAACGGGTGAAATTGTCATCAGTGAGGAGGAAATTAAAACCATAATTTAGGAGCTATTTTGCCCAACTGTATCCCAATAAATCTGGAAACCTAAATAAAATGAATGAATATTTGCAAAATTATGAAGTACCCATATTAACAGAAGAGGAAATGTTGTTGTTGTAGTGTTCATCCTTCATTGCCAAAGAAGACCATGCCATCTGAGAAATGATGACATGACTTGCACTTGACTTTGTTTTGATTGAGGGAGGGCTGTGCAAGGTCACCACCCTCATTTCTCCTCCAGGAAATACAATATTTATATAATCCCATTTCAGAAAAGAGAAAAAAAAAAGAATGTAAACAAGTCATCAGTGAACTCCCTAAGAAAAAATTTCCAGGGCCAGACAAATTTGCAAGTGAATTCTACCAAACATTTAGGGAACAATTAATTTCTATACTAAATAAGGTATTTGGAAAAATAAGCCAAGAAAGAGTCATACCAAATTCTTTTTATGACACAAATAGGGTGCTGATACCTAAAACAGGAAGAGCCAAAACAGAGAAAGAAAATTATAGACCCATTTCCCTAGTGCGTAGTGACACGAAAATTTTATTTGATATTTATATTTTAAATATCATAACATCAAAGAGATTACAGTAATTTATCTTGAGGATAATATACTATGACTAGGTGGAATGCGTATCTGGAATGCAGGGCTGGTTAAATATTAGGAAAATTATCAATAACAAATCTAACAGAAAACATAATTATTTTAAAAGATGAAGAAAAAAAAACTTGATGAAATAGAGTTTCTATTCCTATTAAAAACAGTAGAGAGCATAGGGATTCATGGATTTTTCCTTAAAATGTTAAGTATAATCTTTCTAACACTGTGAGCTAGCATTATATGTAATGAGAATAAACTAGAAATATTTCCAGTAAGGTTAGGGGTGAAATTACACCTGAGAGCACCACTGTTATTCAGTCTTGTACTAGAAATTATGAATGAATCATAATATGCCTTAACAATAAGAGAAGAAAAAGAAATTGAAGAAATTAGAATAGACAATGAGGGACCAAAGTTAGCACTACTTTTTTTTTTTTTTATTTAGCTTTTAACATTCATTTTCACAAAATTTTGGGTTACAAATTTTTCCCCTTTTCTCCCCTCCCCCCCCAAACGCCAAGCATTCTAATTGCCCCTATGACCAATCTGCTCTCTCTTCTATCATCCCTCTCTGCCCTTGTCTCTGTCTTCTCTTTTGTCCTGTAGGGCCAGATAGCTTTCTATACCCCTTTACCTGTATTTCTTATTTCCTAGTGGTAAGAACATTACAGTTGATCCTAACCCTTTGAGTTCCAACTTCTTTAGCTCCCTCCCTCTCCACCCCTTCCCTTTGGAAGGCAAGCAATTCAATATAGGCCAAATCTGTGTAGTTTTGCAAATGACTTCCATAATAGTTGTGTTGTATAGGACTAACTATATTTCCCTCCATCCTATCCTGTCCCCCATTACTTCTATTCTCTTTTGATCCTATCCCTCCCCATGAGTGTTGACCTCAAATTGCACTCTCCTCCCCATGCCCTCCCTTCTATCATCCCCCCCCACTCTGCTTATCCCCTTATCCTCCACTTTCCTGTATTGTAAGATAGGTTTTCATACCAAAATGAGTAGGCATTTTATTCTTTCCTTTAGTGGAATGTGATGAGAGTAGACTTCATATTTTTCTCTCACCTCCCCTCTTTATCCCTCCACTAATGAGTCTTTTGCTTGCCTCTTTTATGAGAGATAATTTGCCCCATTCAATTCTCTCTTTCTCCTCCCAATATCTTTCTCTCTCACTGCTTGATTTCATTTTTTTTAAAGATATGGTCCCATCCTCTTCAATTCACTCTGTGCACTCTGTCTCTATGTGTGTGTGCGTGTGTGCATGTGTGTATGTGTAATCCCACCCAGTACCCAGATACTGAAATGTTTCAAGAGTTACAAATATTGTCTTTCCATGTAGGAATGTAAACAGTTCAACTTTAGTAAGTCCCTTATGACTTCTCTTTGCTGTTCACCTTTTCATGGTTCTCTTCATTCTTGTGTTTGAAAGTCAAATTTTCTTTTCAGCTCTGGTCTTTTCATCAAGAATGCTTGAAAATCCTCTATTTCATTGAAAGACCAATTTTTCCCCTGAAGTATTATACTCAGTTTTGCTGGGTAGGTGATTCTTGGTTTTAGTCCTAGTTCCTTTGACTTCTGGAATATCCTATTCCATGCCCTTCGATCCCTTAATGTAGAAGCTGCTAGATCTTGTGTTATCCTGATTGTATTTCCACAATACTTGAATTGTTTCTTTCTAGCTGCTTGCAATATTTTCTCTTTCACCTGGGAGTTCTGGAATTTGGCCACAATGTTCCTAGGAGTTTCTCTTTTTGGATCTCTTTCAGGCGGTGTTCTGTGGATTCCTTGAATATTTATTTTGCCCTCTGGTTCTAGAATCTCAGGGCAGTTTTCCTTGATAATTTCATGAAAGATGATGTCTAGGCTCTTTTTCTGATCATGGCTTTCAGGTAGGCCCATAATTTTTAAATTGTCTCTCCTGGCTCTATTTTCCAGGTCAGTTGTTTTTCCAATGAGATATTTCACATTATCTTCCATTTTTTCATTCTTTTGGTTTTGTTTTGTGATTTCTTGGTTTCTCATAAAGTCCTTAGCCTCCATCTGTTCCATTCTAATTTTGAAAGAACTATTTTCTTCAGTGAGCTTTTGAATCTCCTTTTCCATTTGGCTAATTCTGCTTTTGAAAGCATTCTTCTCCTCATTGGCTTTTTAAACCTCTTTTGCCAATTGAGTTAGGCTAGTTTTCAAGGTGTTATTTTCTTCAACATTTTTTTGGGTCTCCTTTAGCAGGGAGCTGATTTGCTGTTCATGCTTTGACTTCATGTCTCTCATTTTTCTTCCCAGCTTTTCCTCCACCTCTCTAACTTGATTTTCAAAATTCTTTTTGAGCTCTTCCATGGCCTGTGCCCATTGAGTGGGCTGGGACACAGAAGCCTTGATTTCTGTGTCTTTGCCTGATGGTAAGCGTTGTTCTTCCTCATCAGAAAGGAAGGGATGAAATGCCTGTTCACCAAGAAAGTAACCTTCTATAGTCTTATTTCTTTTCCCTTTTCTGGGCATTTTCCCAGCCAGTGACTTGACCTCTGAATATTTTCCTCACACCCACCTCACCTCCTGATCCTCCCAGCCAGTGTTTGGGGTCTGAGATTCAAATGCTGCTTCCAGCCTCAGGGCTTTGGGTGGGGGCAGGGCTGCTATTCAGTGTGAGATTAAATTCAGATGCTCAGGTGAGGGCAGGGCTGCCTCTCAGGCTCAGTTCCCTCAGGGAGTTTATGCACAGACCTTCAACAATGGATCCAGGCTCCTGCCTGCTTGGAGAGCCCTGGTCTGCTGCTGCCCCTCAGCTTCTGTCTCCCGAGGGGGCCCGAGCCATGGGGGCACCCCACTCCCCCCTCGACCCGCCAAAGGGACTCTCTCACAGACCCCCGTCACCTGTGGGTGGAGGTACTTGTGCGGCCGCTGGAGATCCCGCCCCTGAAGCCCGCTCGGATCTGTTCCTCTCGGTGCCGCGGCCACGGCAGGGCTGTACTCAGCTCCCAGTCCCGGAGCCCAGTCCGCAGCACGAAGGACCTTTTACGAGAGGTTTGCAGGTCTCTCCGGAACAGAAATCTCCCTCGCTCCAATGTTCTGTGACCTTTGGGTGCAGAATTCGCCGTGAGTTACTTCTTTGTAGTTGTTCTATGGGTTGTGGGTTCGGAGCTATGTGTATGTGCGTCTTTCTACTACGCCATCTTGGCTCCACCCCAGCACTACTTTTTAAAGACAAATCTTTTATGTTAATGCGTATTGGTCTTTTTAATTCGTTATTTAATGCTAAAATACTGAAAACATAACATATAATAGAGCATATTTTCATATAACTATAAATAATTTCAATATATTTTTCTAAAAACTGCCTGTTCATATACTTTGACCATTTTTTCAGTTGCAGAATGACTTGTATCCTTTAATATTTGACTCAGTTCTTTACATATTTTAGAAATGAGATCTTTATTAGAAAGACTTATTAAAAATTGTTCCCCAGCTTTCTTTTTTCCTTCTAATCTGGATTGCAAATGCTTTGTTTCTGCAAACACTTTTTAATATTATGTACTAAAAATTACCTATTTTCCTTTTATACTGTTATCTCGTGCTTAGTCATAAATTCTTCCATTCTCCTAATTTTATTATGAAATCACCCTTAATATCTAAATTGTATATGCATCGTGGCCTTATCTTGGTACACAGTCTAAGAATTTGGTCTGGTCTGGTCTGGTTCTGTCATGTTATTTTTTAAGTTTCTTAGCACTCTTTGTCGAATAATGAGTTCTTATCCCAGAAGCAAGAGTCTGAAACCCATTAGATTAATTGACATGACAAAAATGAAAAATGATAAACGTTAGAGGGAATGTGGGATAATTGGGATACAAATACAACGTTGGTAGAGTTGTGAACTGATCCAAGCCATTCTGGACAGCAACTAGGAACTATGCCTAAAGCACATTTATATCATCCATGCTCTTTGATACCACAATGCCACTACTAGGTCTATATCCTGAAGAGATCATTAAAAAAGGGGAAAAATCCATGTAGGAAAAATTTTATAGCAGCTCTTTTCCTGCTGGCAAAGAAATGAAAGATAAAGGAATGCCCATCAGGTGGGAAATGGCTCAACAGGTTGTGATATATGAATATGATGGAATACTATTATTCTGTAGTAAATGATGAACAGGAAGATTTCACAAAAAAACTGCAAAGATTTGCATGAACTGAAGCTGTGTGAAGTGAGCAGAACCAAGGGAACATTGTACACAGTAAAGGCAACATTTTGTGATGATCAGCTTTGACAGAATAAGGTCTTCTTAATAGAATAATGACCTAAAACAATTCCAAAAACTCATGATGAAAAATAATATCCACATTCAGATAAAGAACTATGGAATCTGAATGCCCTTTGAAGCATACAATTTCTTTCTTTCTTATGGTTTTTCCTTTTGTGTTCTTATTCTTCTTTCACAACATGCATGACTAAAGGAAAAATCTATTTGTGTATGTATAACTTTTATCAGATTACTTGCCCTCTTAGGGAGAGGGGTTGAGGGAAAAGGGGTGACAGGGAGAGAGAAAAAATTGACACTCAAAATCTTATAAAAGTAATTGCTGAAAACTAAAACAATACATTTAAAGATATAGTATAAAGAACCCTTAATTCTAAAATCACTTAACCTGCTTCTGGCCAAACTTCATGCAATAAACCATTTACCCTCTTCAGTTCTGTTCTGTTTTTGCTTTTTTGTGTGTCATGATCAGTGCGTACTTGATCTCTATGTATCTTTATAGGTCTTTATTATGCTTCTGGTTTATACTTGTCTTATTGGAGTGTGAAACCTGAGAAATCACCATAATCTTGATGATTGCTAGAAGATAAGTGACATTTTAACCTTCGTTTCTGTTTCTCTCTAGACAGTTTACTGTCAAAGGCTGAATGACTTTGTGAATCTATTGGTTAGAATTTGGCTCTGAACCCCTACATTCTGCTGAAATGTTGTCTTCTCTTAAATGACTGCATTTCAGGAAACACTGACGTAATGCTGTTAGCTTTACACAGAAACAAGCACTGATGCTTGAATGCTTCAAGGAGTTGCTTTTTATTCTTCTTCTTAGTCTAGAATTGATAAACAAATAAAATATTGAACAACCAGAGGATGCAATGCATTATAAAACAGTAACACATCTATTGGGTAACTGTGAGTCCTTCACTCTACCCAATCCAAAATATGGGATATATCTGGATTAAGGCATTTTATGCAATGTTTTTCCCTTGAGTAGGTCAATAATACAGTTTCCATAATATGTCTCACTCTTCTTATAGAATTAGTCATCAGACAGAACATTAGATGTTGGGATCTCATCTCAACCTAGTGTGAAACTGATCTCATGAGGATCATTCTTTTTCCAGTCTTTTCTTGCAATATCTGGTGACTGGAAGGGAGTTCTTAGTATACCATGGCTTTGACTTTCCTGTTCCAGAATAGAAAAAGGGTGAGTGGATTCAATTGTCAGTCCTAGCAACTATTCAGATTGACATTATCTAACTATTAATTTTTATTTTGACAGATATTTTCCATTAAAAATGACATTTTTTCCCTCACTTATTCTTTTTACACCCAGCCAAAGCCTTACTGCTCTTTGATGAAGGTTGAAGAAAGGGGCAGATAGAGTAAGAGGGATGCTATATATTCCACTCTTGTCTTTCTGCTCTTCCATATATTAAGTTATTAGGTAATTTCATTCCTTAATTTGGAAAGTTTCTCTATTTTTCCTTTCCTTTCCACAACTTCTGTCTTTCTTTATTTTATTAGTTTTCAGTGTCCTACAATCACTTCCATATATCTGAGATTTTTCCCTTCTTTCCCTTCCCCCTTAACTCCCTACTCTCTCACTGAGATGGCATACACTATTTTTTAGTTTCTACACATACATTCTTATTAAATACATTTTCACGTTAATCCTCTTGCATAGAAGAATCAAAATGACTGGGAGAAGTCATATAACAAACCAAAACATAATAGAAGAGAAAATGATCTGCTCCATTCTGTGATCAAATTCCATAATTCTTTCCCTCGATGTGGAAGGCATTTTGCCTTAAGACACCACTGGGAATTATTTAAGCCCTTGTATTGCAATGAAGTACTGTGTCTACCAGAAAAATTCCTTGCATATTGTGGTTGCAGCTGTGTACAAAGTTCTTCTGGTTCTGCTCCTTTCACTCAGCATCAGTTCATATATGTCTTTCCAGGACTCTCTGAAGTCTTCCTGTTCATCAGTTCTTATAGCACAGTAGTATTCCATTACATTCATATATCACAATTTATTCTGCCATTCCTCAATTGATGGACATCTCCTTGATTTCCGGTTTTTGGCCACAAGAAAGAGAGCTGCTGTAAACATTTTGTACATGTGGGTCGCTATCCCATTTTTATGATCTCTTGAGAATACTGTCCTGGAAGTGGTATTGCTAGGTCAAAGGGTATACACATTTTTGTAGCCCTTTGGGCATCAACTTTATCACATCTTCTACAACATTTATCATCTCCCTGTTTTGTCATGTTATCAAATCTGATAGGTGTGATGTGATGAACTCTCAGAATTCTTTTGATCTGCATCTCTCTAAACAATAGTGATTTAGAGCATTTTTTTCATATGACTATAGAGAGCTTTAATTTCTTCCTCTGAAAACTGAATTTTCATATTCTTTGACCACTTGTCAATTGGGGAATTTGTATATTTGTATATTTGACTCAATTCTCCACGTATTTTATGAATGAGACCTTTATCACAAACTCTAGTTGCAAAAATTCCTTCCTTTTTTCTGCTTCCCTCCTAATCTTGGTTGCATTAGCTTTGTTTGTGCAAAAAGTTTTCAGTCTAATGTAATCAAAATTATCCATTTTGCACATCATAGTGTTCTCTCTCTCCTTGGGTCATAAAGTTCTTCCTTCTCCATAAATCTGACAACTTGCATATTCCGCCGATTTGTAGTATCAATCTTTATACCTAGATCATTTCTCCATTTGGACTTTACTCTTGTGTATGGTGTCAGGCATTGGTCTCTGCCCAGTTCCCATCACACTGTTATCCAGTTTTCCCAGCAATATTTGTCAAACAGTGAGTTCTTATCCCAGAAGCTGGTGTCCTTGTGTTTATCAAACAGTAAATTGCTATAGTCATTGACTACTGAATCTTGAGTACCTAACCTATTCCACTTGTCTACTCTTCTGTTTCTTAGCCAGTACCAAGTGATTTTGATAATTGTTGCTGTGTAATACAATTTGAGATCTGGAAGAGCTATGCCACCTTCCCTAGGATTTCTTTTCATTAGTTCCCTTGATATTCTGGACCTTTTGTTCTTCCATATGAATTTTGATATAATTTTTTCTAGCCCTAGAAAATGATTATCTGATAGTTTGATTGGTATGGCACTGAATAAGTAAACTGATTTACGTAGAATTGTCAGTTTTATTATATTAGCTTGGCCTGTCCACGTACAGCTGGCTTTTTTTCCACTAACTTAGATATGATTTTATTTGTGAGAAAAGCATTTTGTAATTGTGTTCATATAGTCCCTGGATTTGTTTTGGCATGTAGATTCCCAAATATTTTATAGTGTCTACCCTAGCTTTAAATGGGATTTCTCTTCCTATCTGTTGCTGTTGTGCTTTGTTATTAATATATAGAAATGCAGAAGATTTTATTGGGATTATTTTGCGACCTACAACTTTGCAAAAGTTGTTTATTACTAAAGAAGTTTTTTTTTATTTGAATCTCTGCAATTCTCTAAGTATATCACAATATCATCTGCAAAGAGGAATAACTTAGGTTCTTCTTTGACTACTCTAATTCCTTCAATTTATTTCTCTTCTCTTATAGCCACAGCTAATATTTCTAGTGCCATATTGAATAACAGTGGTGATAATAGACATACTTGTTTTGTGCCTGATCTTACTGGGAATGCATCTAGCTTATCACCATTGTATATAATACTTGTTGATGGTTTTAGGTAGATAATGCTTATTATTTTATGGAAAGTTCCTATGCTCTTCAGTGTTGTCAGTTGGAATGGGTGTTGTATTTTGTCAAAAGCTTTTTCTGCATCTATTGAGACAGTCATGTGGTTTCTGTTATTTTTGTTGTTGATATGATCAATAATGTTAATACCTTTCCTAATGTTGAACCAGTCCTGCATTCCTGGTATAAATCCTACCTGATCGTAATGTATTATTCTAATGGTAAGTTGCTATATTCTTTTTGCTAAAATCTTACTTAAAATTTTCGTATCTATATTCATTAGAGAAATTGGCCTATAATTTTCTTTCTCTGTTTTATCTCTTCCTAGTTTAGGTATCAAAACCATATTTGTAACGTGAAAAGAATTTGGCAGGACTCCTTCTTCCCCAATTTTCCCAAATAGTCTATATCATATTGGAATTAAGTTTGATAGAAGTCACTTGTAAATAGAGCTGGTCCTGGAGGTTTTTTCCTAGTGAGTTCATTGACGGCTTGTTCAATTTCTTTTTCTGAGATGAGGTTATTTAAATATCCAATTCCCTCTTCTGTTATTCTGGGCAGTTTATATTTTTGGAAATAATCATCCACCTCATTTAGATTGACGAATTGATGAGCCTACAGTTGGGCAAAGCAATTTTTAACTAATGTTTTAGTTTCCTCCTCATTGGAGGTGAGTTCACCCTTTTCATTTTTGCTATTGGTAATTTGGTTTTCATCTTTACTTTTTAAAAATCAAATTGATCAAACATTTATCAGTTTTGTTGGTTTTTTTCATAAAAGCAACTGAGTTCTATTTATTAGTTCAAGAGTTGCTTAATTTCAATTTTATTAATCAGTCTTGTGGTTTTCAGTATTTCTAATTTGGCATTTACTTGGGGATTTTCAATTTGTTCTTTTTCTAGCTTTTTCAGATGTGTGCCCAATTCATTGATCTCCTCTTTCTTTATTTTATTCGAAGACACGAAGTTTCCCTTAAGAACTGCTTTTGTAGTGTCCCACAAGATTTGGTAGGTTGTCTCATTATTGTCATTCTCCTGAATGATGTTGTTGATTGTTTAACCCACTCATTCTTTAGGATTACATTCTTTAGTTTCCAGCTAAATTTTTGTCTATCTTTCCATGGCCTTTTATTACATATATAATTTTTATTGCATTATGATCTGAGAAGGATGTATTGACTATTTCTGTCTTACTGCATTGGATTGTGAGGGTTTATGCCGTAGCACATGATTAATTTTTGTATATGGGACATATATCACTGGGAAAAAGGTATATTCCTTTGTATCCTCATTCAATTTTCTCCATAGATCTATCATACCTAATTATCCAGAGTTTTATTCACCTCCTTAACTTATTTTTTTGTTTATTTTGAGGTTAGACTTATCAACTTCAGAGAGCAGGAAGTTGAGGTCCCCCACTAGTACATTTTTGCTGTCTGTTTCTTCCTATAACTCCCTGAACTTTTCCTCTAAGAATCTGGACAAAGCTCTCATGCCTTCCCAATCACCAATGGAGTGAAACAGGGCTGTGTGCCTTCTCCCATGCATTTTAGCATGATGTTTTCAGCCATATTAACAGAAGCTTTTAATGAGGATGAACATGACATCAAGGCCAACTACCATATTGATGGCAAGTTCTTCAATTTGAAAAGGTTACAAGCCAAGACGAAAGTGGAAGGAGTGTCAGTGCATGATTTTCTGTTTGCAGCCTCTGAAGCTGACATGCAAAGTATGGATCAATTCTCTGCTGCCTGTGTTAATTTTGGCCTAATAATTAACACCAAAAAACACAGGTCCTCCATCAACCACCACTACACCATCCACACATGGAACCATAGGTTACAACGAATGGAGACATTATGAATGCTGTGGATAAGTTCACTTACCTTGGCAGTGTACTTTCCAGGGATGCACGCATTGCCAGAGCTAGCTCATTGTTTGGGAGGCTTCGAAGAAAGGTTTGTGAAAGAAGAGGCATTAGGCTGACTACCAAACTGAAGACCTACAGAGCCGTTGTGCTGACCTCACCGTTATATGCTTGTGAAACATGGACAGTCTACCAGCACTGTGGCAGAAAACTGAATTACTTCCATATCAACTGTCTTAGGAAGAGTCTGAGGATCACCTGAAGGAATAAGGTACAAGACAGTGAAGTCCTTGCTCAAGGTGAACTGCCAAGTATTCAAACTATGCTTCAGAGTGCACAACTCTGGTGGGCTGGTCACGTTATTTGAAAGCAAAGTGTACATTTGCCAAAAATATTTTTTTATGGAGAACTTGCATAGGGCAGGCAATCACATAGTGGCCAGAAGATATGATACAAAGACACTGTCAAGAACTTTGGATTTGACTGTGGAACATGGGAGACACTGGCACAGGACTGTTCAGCATGGCATGCCCACGTAAGAAAAGGTGGTGTGCTCTTTGAGCAAAGCATAATTGACACAGCACAAAGTAAACACAGGATGCACAAATTTGGGATATCCACCTCAGATATTGAAATGGACTATCTGTGCCCAACCTGTGGTAGAACATTCCAAGCTCGTATTGGTCTGATCAGCCACAGTCGGACACGCTGAAATTGCACTTTACAATGGTGATGTCATTTTGGTCCTCTTTGAAGAAGAAAGACAACAACCATATACTTAGCAATGATGTTGCTTCGTTGTCTATGGTACCTTTTAGCAGGATATATTTTCTTTCCTTATCTCTTTTGATTAGAGGTATTTCTGCTTTTGCTTTGTCTGAGATTAGGATTGCTACTCCTGCTTTTTTCATATCAGATAAAGCACAATATATGCTGCTCCAATCTTTTCCATTTACCCTGTGTATATCCCCCCATTTCAAATATGTTTCTTGTAAACAACCTGTTGTTGGATTATGCTTTTTAATCCATTCTGCTAATCCATCTACTTTTTATGGGAGAATTCATCCCACTCACATTCATAGTTATGATTACTATCTGTGTCATTCCCTCCACCCTCTTTCCTGCCTTTTGTGTTTTTCATTCTCCCTTCTTCCCCTCCACAATAGTTTTAATTTTTCGCCATCACTTCCCACAGTCTTCCCTCCCTTCTTTCACCCCCCCTCCCTTTTATCCCCTTTTACCATTAGCATTTCCTCCCTCCCTTTTAGCCTCGTCTCCTCTTTCCTTCCTTCTTTCCCTCCTACTGGCTGCAGAGCTAGTTTGATTTATGTACTTAATTAAGTTTGTTGTTCCCCCCTTGAACCAAATCAGATGAGAGAACCTCTCCAATATTGCTCCTCTCCCTCCCCTCTTTCCCTCTAGTGTAATATAATTTTGTGCCTCTTCCTGTGATGCAATTTACCATTTTCTTCCTCCTCCTTTTCATATCTCCTGTTACAGTCCCTTCACACCGACAAATCACATTTTTATCAGCACATTATTTGCTTTGTACCCTCTCCCTCTATCTATGTATATCCCTTTTATACTTCAAAATAAATATACTATTCTCAGGATTAACAAATATCATCTTCCCTTATAGGGATGTAAACAGTTTGCCCATATTGAGCAATAAGTTTTTCTTTTCCCTTATTTACCTTTTTATGCCTCTCTTGAGACCTGCATTTTAAGATCAAATTTTCTATTGAGTTCTGACCTTTTTATCAAGATGGTCTGGAAATCCTTTATTTCATTGAATGTCCATCTTCTTTTCTGAAATATTATGCTCAACTTTGCTGAGTAATTAATCCTTGGTTGTAGTCCCAGCTCCTTTGCCTAAAGGAATATCATATTCCAATTCTTTTGATCTTTTAATGTAGAAGCTGTAAGATCCTGTGTGATCCTTACTGTAGCTCCTCGTCATTTGAATGGTTTCTTTCTGGCTACCTGTAGTATTTTTTCCTTCACTTGATAGTTCTAGAATTTGGCAATGATATTCCTTTGTTTTTCTAGTTTGGAATCCCTTTTGGGAGGTCAATGGTGGATTATTTCATTGACTATTTTGCCCTCTGGATCTAGGACTTCTGGGCAGTTTTCCTTGAAGATTTCTTAGACGATATTGTCCAGGTTCCTTTATTTATCATGGCTTTCTGATAGGTCAATAATTCTTAGATTTTCTCTGCTGGATCTTCTTTCCAGGTCAGTTCTTTTTCCAATGAGATATTTCACATTTTCTTCCTTCTATTCATTCTTTAGATTTTGTTTGACTGATTCCTGATATCTCATAGAGTCGTTAACTTCTACTTGGCCAATTCTAATTTTTATCAATTTTTTTCTTCAGTTAACTTTTACATTTCTCTTTCCATTTCTCCAATTATTCCTTCCGAAAAATTATTTTCTTCAGTTAGTTTTTGTACTTCCTTTTCCATTTGTTCAATTTTTCTATTTAAGGAGGTGTTTTCTTCAGTGAATTCTTTTTTCATGCTTTTAAAATCATTGGTCAGTTTTTTTTTCTATTTCTCTAATTTTGCTTTCAAAATCCTTCTTCAGCTATTCTAAGAGTGCTCTTTGTGCTTGTGTCTGGTTTATAGTCCCTTCTGAAGTTTCAGATGGGAGTACAGTCTCAATGCTTAACTCTTTGGTATTCCTGTTTTGGTTCTTGTCCCCAGAGAAAGATTCTATGGTCTTTTCTTTCCTGCTTTTCTTCTTACTCATGAGGAAGAGGCTTTGTGTGTTCTGGCCTCTGGTTCTTTCAGCTAGAAACTAAAGAACCTGGTGCTGAGCTGACTGGTAAGAGAAAGCAGAAGCCAGATGAAGTCTTTTTGTGTTTTCCTGGTATCGTGCTGGAGTTAGTTTGTTAAGTGTGGGAGGAGGAGTGGTCTGGCCATGGGAGGTCTCTTCAACTGAGTTAGAACAAAGACAAGGTCAGTGGTTGGTGATCCCAGCTGCTCTAGTGTCTTATTGTTTTCCCTGAGATGCTGAGGCACGCCTGGGGTCCTTTTGTTGGTGGTTGCATGGTTCCACCCCCTGGGGTTCCAGATCTCCTCCCAGTTCACTGAGGTGCTGCTTTCTGGGATAGCTCTGGTCCTGCACGTGTGCCCTTCCACCACAGGAGGAGGAATCCTCCTTAGCAATTTTCCTAACTTCACATGTTGTTGGGGGTGTAAGCTCAGTTTCATGTGGACAGTCTCGGGCAGGTAAAAGTGAGGACTTCTAAACCTCAGAGTTCTCATGAGGCCCCCCAGGGAACAGTTGGGAAATGAGGCGTGAGACCTGGGCTATCTCGTGCATTTCCGCCTCTTCCCCGTGGGAAACTTGCTGGGGAGAGCATCCCACCCTTGAGATTAATCCATGGTCTGAGCACACCTGTTGTTGTCTAGCTAAGGGCTGAAAGCAGGCACGGTATTCAGGTGCAAACTATGTGGCGGGAGAGCTTAAGTAGGGTCAGGAAAGCCTGAAGGCACTCTTCGCGCTGAGGGGCCCTTAGAGGGCAGAAGGTCCCTCCCCTCTCCCACTCCCATTCTCTTGCTGTACGATCCTTGCCTCCTTGGGAGGAGGATTCCTCTCTCCTGAGGAAGAATTCACCCTGCACATGTAACCAAGACCCTGAATAAAGCCTAACCCTTGTTCGACTCTGGAAAGTCTCTTCTCTCATATGTTTATCCAGTTTGGCCGCCGAAGACCAAGAAAGGTAAGACTCGGGTTGCCCATCCGCCTCAAGGCTGAACAACATGCTATGAAACTGTTAGTGCCTTCTGCTGATCCCACTGATCCAGGATTTTTCTGGGGAAATATTTAGTGGGTTTTTCAAGGTCATCAAGAGGAGGGGGAGAGAGCACTTACCAATCACTCTGCCATTTTGGCTCCTAGAAGTTTCAAGTAGGTGACTTACAGACATTTAATCTACAGGCTGCTGCTCTCAGGTAGCAGATACCTACGGCTCTGCAGCTCTCAGTTGCTTGGTTCCACTGGACTCACGCACTGGGTTGATATGTCTGAGATTCAGCAGTGCACGTGCCCTGGCTTCCTGCTGAGCCCTACAGTGGCAGGAATGCACTGCTGCAGCCTGTGCACTGAGCTGTGTGCTCCTCCAGCCCCATGGAACAGATGCTTCCTGTTGACCTTACAGTCTGTCCTAGACTGTAAATCTGCCTCAGTTTGTCTCTTATTGGATTCTGCCCTTCCAAAATTTGGTCAGATTCTCTTCTTACAGGTATCTGAAGGAGTTTGTCTAAGAGCTTAGATGAGTAGTTGATCTCACTCCACCATCTTCCTTTCCACATCTAAAAACCTAATGCAAACCTTTGTCATCTTCTACCTGTGTAAAGGCAGTAACCTCTGAAAGAATATCTTGCCACAATTACTACCACAATTTCACTTCCAACTTGTGTATCATTGAACTTTTTTTTGTGTGAAACATAAACTTTGAATGACACAATGCTATTAATAGGAAAAAAAGTAAAAGTCAATCTGTATTTCAAGGATCTCCATGATCTGTCCTCATATTGCCTATCCTAGCTCATCTCCCTCCATTGATTTTCCAGTGTAATTCCTTGCATCTCAGCTATTTTACCTGGGAAATAACCTTCTAAAGACTATTGTTATTCTGTAGGTCCTGAATTTCCCTTTACCAATTTATGTAACTCTTATGCGTGGTAAAAACAATTCTATTTTATTTATAAATATTTATCCTATTCCTCCAGGATCATTCCCTCTTTGTAAAAAAAAATCAAGCTTTAATTTTTATGATCTAATATTACACATACAAGTTTTCAAGAATATGCTGTCTCTGTCTCACATTCTTCTCTTTTCATTGGCATATGGTTTTTAAATTGTGGCATAATTAGTAGCTTACAGTGAAAGTCTCTTAATGTAATTGTTCTTTCTGCTATGTTTTGTATATTACCACAACTTCTAGAGCAGGTAAGAGTAGATCTTCAACAATACGAGATGATTTGAATTGAAGATAAAATATGTAAACTGTAATTGAAGAGAAATGTAAGCTAACAAGGAGGAAAATTTAAGGTAACAAGAAAGAGAACCTAAAAGCTCAAACACCAAGGAAGGGGGATATCTTTTATTTTCTTTCTTTTTTATTAATTAATTTTATTTCTTTTCAGTATTCTATAATAACTACCATATAACTTTGGTTATTATTTTCCCCTCCTTCCCCGAGATAGTATACGATTTTGTATAGGTTCTTACACATGCATTCCTATTAAATACATTTTCACTATAGTCATGGTGTGTTGAAGAATTAAAATGAGTGGGAGAAATCATCTAACAATCCACAGCGCAATACACACACACACACACACACACACACACACAAATCATCTACTACAATCTGTTATTGAATTTCATAGTTCTTTCTCTGGATGTAGAAGTCATTTTACCTTAGAAGACTATTGGGAATTATTTTTTTTTAATTCTTTCTTCGCAATGAAGTTCCAAGTCTACCAGAAAAACACTCTCGCACACTGTGGTAGTTGTTGTGCATAAGGTTCTCCTGGTTCTGTACCTTTCACTCAGCATCAGATCATATAAGTCTTGCCAAACCTCTCTGAAGTCTTCCTGTTCATCATTTCTTATAGCACAATAGTATTCCATTACATTCATATACCATAATTTATCCGGCCATCCCCCAGTTGATGGGCATCCCCTTGCTTTCCAGTTCTTGGCCACCACAAAGAGTGCTGCTATAAATATTTTTGTACATGTGGGACGCTTTCCCATTTTCATGATCTCTTGGAAATACAGTCTTAGAAGCTTTATTGCTGGGTCAAAGGGTATCATACTTTCGTAGCCCTTTAGGCAAAGTTCCAAATTGCTCTCCAGAATGGTTGGATCAGCTCACAACTCCACCAACAGTGTATTAGTGTTCCAACTCGCCCACATCCTCTCCAACATTTTTCATCTTCCTGTTCTGTCATGTTTGCCAATATGATAGGTGCGATGTGGTACCTCAGAATTGTTTTGATTTGCATCTAATCAAAAGTGATTTAGAGCATTTTTTTTCATATGACTATAGATACCTTTAATTTCTTCTTCTGAAAATTGCCTGTTGATATCCTTTGACCATTTATCATTTAGGGAATGACTTGATTTATGTACATTTGACTCAGTTCTCTATATATTGTAGAAATGAGGCCTTTATCACCAACACTAGCTGTAAAAATTCTTTGCCAGTTTTCTACATCCCTCTGAATTTTGGTTGCATTGGATTTGGTTGTGCAAAAACTTTTCAGTTTAATGTAATCAAAATTGTCCATCTTGCATTTCATACTGCTTTCTGTCTCTTCTTTAGTCAAAAATTCTTCCCGTCTCCATAAATCTGACAAATACACTATTCCTTGTTCCACCAATTTGTCCATAGTATCCATCTTTATGGCAAGATCATGTACCCATTTAGATTTTATTCCTGTATATGGTGTCAGGCATTAGTCTATGCCTAGTTTCCACCACACTTTTATCCAGTTTTCCCAGCAAGTTTTGTTCAAAAGTGAGTTCTTATCCCAGAAGCTGGAGTCCTTGAGTTTATCAAACAGCAGATTGCTATATTCATTGTCTACTGTGTCTTGAATACCTAGAATATTCCCTTTGTCTATCCTTCTGTTTCTTAGCCAGTACCAAGTGTTTTGATAATTGCTGCTTTATAACAGAATTTGGGTATCTCTTATTTTCTGTGAAATAAATTCTTTAACAGTGATCAGGAGAAAAATCTGGGGACATTACTGTATGACATTTTAACCTTTATAACACTCTTCCTAAAAGTAGTAGGAAAACAAGTAAATTTTTAAAACTTATGAATTGAAGAATGAAATATAATCCTAAAGAGATTCCTTTAAGTTGACAGCATCTGGAGAAATTATTGTTTTGTATTTGGTTCACTTCCCTTTGCTATTAAAAAAAGTATAGAAGTCAGAGCAGAAATAATGGGTATTATGAATATCCCCAACCTGAAATAATAGAGAATAAAATTAAGTCGTAATTTTTAAAGTTGTTTTTTCATTCTTTTTTATTTGGAAAACAAAACGAATTTTTTTTGAGATTCCTAAATCCTGAAGGGAATAAAGATGCTATAAGTGATGAAAATATTTGACTGTGAATTATAAATGGAAAAAAAATGCAAAAACAAAAATAAAAGAGAAAATAAAAATGTTTGGCCAAACTTCAACAAATATATTTCTATTTGAGATATCACAAAAATCACACGTTGCAAATATATTGCATCATAAAGAATGTGATTTTTTTTCTTTTTTTTGAACGAGGAAAACATATTCTTCAACAATTCCTTGCTTAAGGATAAATCCAGACAGGTCAGGATTCCTACTTCAGAATTTTTTTTTGTCATTAGCATTTATGCCTAGCTGTAAGACAACAGTTTCTGAAGTTAAGTAAACTTTATGTACTATAACATAGAGGACGGAACAAATAGAATTAGCTAGTACAAAGAGGAAAAAAAAGAGATCTGTGAATCTAAAATGTTAACTTTAGGAATTTGACCAACTGATGAATGCTTCAACTATTTATAAACAATGCATTGTGCAACAATAAGCATAATTGAATCATTGTGTAATTTGTAAAACAAATTAACCTATTTTGTTACAAAGATTTGGATATATTTCAAACACACTTTTTAAATAAATATTTGAATTATTTTGCTGCAGACAAGGAATTTATAGATAAACCAACTCAAACTGTAAGATTTTCTCTTTAAATACATATAGACATAAAAAGTAAAGAAAGTTATGTCTTCTTTACTTTTTATCTTTTTAGTCAAGTTCAAGTATGCTATCATTTGAGGCATCTTTGTAAGGCATTCTTTAAAAAATATTTTGTGTATCACTTTTGCACACTTGCAGACTGTCCTCTTAGAAGAGCTATAAAAGAAATTGTGACGAAGAGATATCTTCAAGAACAAATTGAAAGATTAAAAATCGGTGAGGAATTACTAGATGTGCAAATGTGTTGCTGGGTCTCAATCAGAAATTTACAGAAGTTCTTACTCTTGCAGGTCAATAGTTTTGGAATAATAATTCACCACATGATACACTGAAGCCATCACATAACTCCAAGCTATTTACAGGCTTCAGTACTTGTCTATTCCTTACTAGCATTCTTCAGTCTCTTCTTGGGTCCAGGGGAACTATGAGTTCTTGTGGAGTTGAAGAAGGCAGAGACTGAACTTTTAATATAAATAATCCTGTGTGAGATAAGACTGCTTTTCCCCCCACCATTCTGGTTTCCCAGACCCAGCTGAAGACTGGAGTAGCAGGTTGGAGTAGGTCTTGTAGTGCTTTTTCACTGGCTGCTGCGTAACTGCAGACAGCATATTAAACCTTTTTATCTAAAACCTGTGGTACTTTCTTCAAGTTCACCTACATAACTGACCACTAGTCAATATTTCTCAGGACCATTTTTAAGTACACAAGTCTATTGGAGAATTAATGATTCCCAGGAAAATATACCAATTTTGTTTTAAATCATAGAATCACAGAATGCTAAAGATCTAAGAAAATAATACTGATTTTCTTTTTGGAAAGGATCAACAGACAGATGGTATTGCAGTTTGGATAGCCGTAGATGCAGGTTCTTTTCTTCATCAGCCATGGAAAACAAAGCGGGGAATATGAGAAAAGATAGTCAAAGAGTTATAGACTAGTCTGATGGATAATAGCCATAATAACTCAAGCTTTTTTTATTTTCCAAAACTTTCCAACCCTGTTAAATTCTCTCTCTCTCTCTCTCTCTCTCTCTCTCTCTCTCTCTCTCTCTCTCTCTCTCTGTATCTCTCTGTCTGTCTCTCCCTGGGAACATGGTATCAAGCCAATCATATATTAATAAATAAAAATTAGTACAAATCTGTGTTTTTTACTATGCCTCATTAATCTGTGGTTTTGATATTCTCATTGCGAAATTATTGCCTGACTCATTTATTTTATTTTTCTCAATTATGTGTAAAAACAATTCATTTTTAAAAATTATGATTTCCAAATTTTTTCCTTCTCTTGCTCTCTGCCCCTTTTCCCACTCCTTGAGAAAGGAAAGAATTTGCTATTTCTTAACATGTACAGTCAAGCTAAACTTATTTCCGTACTAACCATGTTGGAAAACAAAACAGACAAAAAAAATTACTAAAATACATACCTTCTCCGGGGTGTGGGACCAACAGATTCAAGGTTGCATGTGGCCTTCTAGTTCCTTAGGTGTAGCTTTTTGAGTGAGATCAGGTTATACAGACCAAATCCTCTTTCTGGCCAATAATCAGGGAGCTATTAAATTAATTAGTTTCATTAAGAGGAAAAGATTTGCAAATTGGGAATTTTCCTAATCAGCATTCTCCCTTCCTGAAGGGAAGTGGAAAAGTGGAAAAGCAGGGGTGGGGCAAAGATGGATTACAAAGAATCATTTCCTGGGCTCAAGATGTTGACCACAACACACCCGCAAATGGAAGACAATTCAACAATTCTGGAGTCCGGTGGGAGCAATATTGCTCAAGAAGGGGAGTCTCTACTTGATGGGTCACAGGACCAGAGTTCTGTGATTGGAATAGGTTCTATAGTCTTTGATTCTCTTTACTTAAGGTCTACAAGCACAAGAATACCAGTCGTAGTGAGTGTTTCAAGGTGCATTGTAAGTATGACTCAAGTTAGAAAGGGCAATTCTGAAAACTCTAATCTATTAGTATATTCATTTCATATTGATTATTGTAAAAATCACAATTCCCTTTACCTCAGTTCCTTCTGAATTTTAACTGAATCATTAGTGTTCTTAACATATGTATTATTGCTCTTTTGAGTCTATCCTGTTACCTGCTGTTCCATATCTTTTGTATATCTTGTACACCCATCTGTCTCTTTTGACTATTTACCTTTTTCTTCCTCATCAGCATAGTTTCTGTTTGTGTCTTAAGAAAATATTTCAGACTGTATCCCCAACAGATCATAAAAATGGGAAAGAGTCCCAAATGTACAAAAATATTTATAGCAGCACTCTTTATAGCTGCCAAAAACTGGAAATCAAGGGGATGCCCATCAATTGGGGAATGGCTGAATAAATTATGGTATATGAATATAATGGAGTACCATTGCACCATAAGAAATGATGATCAAGAACACTTCAGGGAGGCCTGGAAGGACTTATATGATCTGATGCTGAGCGAAAGGAGCAAAACCAGTAGAACTCTGTACACAGCAATGACCACAGTGTAGGAGAGTTTTTTCTGGTAGACTTGGAACTTTGTAGTAACGCAAGAACTTAAAAAAAATTCTCAATGGTTTTCTAAGGCAAAATGCCTTCCACATTCAGAGAAAGAACTATGGAATTCATTCACAGAATGTAGCAGATTATGTTTGTGTGTGTGTGTGTCTGTGTGTATGTGTGTATTATGCTTTGATTTGTTATATGATTTCTTCCATTTATTTTAGTTCGTCTACACAGCATGACTATAGAGAAAAGGTATTCAATAAGAGAGTATATGTAGATCCTATATAGAATTGTATGCCGTCTTGGGGAGGGAGGGGGGTGGTGGAGGGTAGGTGTGGGGGGGTAAAAAATCTAAGTTTTGTTTTAGTGATTGTAGAACATTAAAAAATAAATAAAATAATAAAAAAATTCACAGAATAAAAAAAAGAAAATATTTCTTCAGATTCTGACTTGGGCTGACTTCCTCTTTAGAATTTTTAAAATTTTTTTTATTCATTATTTCATTTTTCCCCAGTTACATACAAAAACAATTTTAACTTTCATTTTAAAAACTTTGAGCTCCAAATTCTCTACTTCCCACCCCGCCCTCTCATTGAGAAGGCTAGCAATTCAATATAGATTATATATATATATATATATATATATATATATATATATATATATATATATATATATATATATATATATATATATATATATATATAAATATTTGTGTGTGTGTGTATGTTAATGCAAAACACTTCTGTAATAGCCATATTGTGAAGGACCAATTATGTTTACCTCCATCCTATTCCCATTTATTCTTATCTCATTTAGCTCTTTCTCCTTTCATCTTATCCTTCCTCAAAAGTGTTCCGTTTCTGAGTACCCAATCCCCCAATCTTTCCTCTCTTCTATCACTGCCCTCTCATATCCCCTTCCCCACTTCTATACCCAATTGAGTATGTATGTTATTCCCTCTTTGAGTCAATTCTGAAAAGAGCAAGGTACACTCACTCCTTGTCACTATCCCCTTCCCTTCCCCTGTAAAAAAATTATCTTGTGTCTTTTATGTGAAATAGTTTACTCCATTCTACTTTTCCCTTTCTCTTTCTCCCAGTACCTTCCTCTTTCATCCCTTCATTTGATTATTCTCAATATCATCCATTCATATTCAACTAACTCCTGGAAGATGGCTGACTAGAAAGACTCACATAAGCAGGGTCTCCCCACACAGTCCATAAAATACCTGTAGAGAGGGACTCTCAACAATTTTTGGAGCAGCAGAAGTGGAGAACAGCAGAGTGGAGGAAATTTCCAGCTCAGAGTGACCTGAAATGTCTGTTGCACCAGATGCGGAGTGGAGCCCATCCCAGCCTTGGCCACGGTGTGTCTGGTGAACAGCCCTTGGGGGTGGAATCTCCAGTCTCAGAATCCCCAGTCCTAGTAGCAGCGGGTTCTCAGATCCCTCAACCCGCAGGCTCCAAAGGTCAGTGATAGGAGTTTTTCAGCTGGCCAGGAAGGGAGAATGGCCTTCCATAGCTCCGGCCTCAGGCAGTGGCTGCAGAGGCCACATCGGGCAGGTAGCAGCAGTTTTCAAGGCAGCCCAAGACCATTGCTGGATAGCAAAAACTCCTGGGGGCACTGAGAAGCTGATTCTTGCCTCCATCCTGTGTAGAGGCCCTGAGGCAGATTGGTGGCCCTGCCTCCCACAGCTTGACTGAATCCGCCCCCCCCCCCATCCCCACACACACACCCACCAGTGCTGGCTTGGCAGAACTGGAGGCCAGATGTCTGTGAAAAGGAAACTCTGCTAAGATTCTGGGCACAAAAATCCCTCTCTGCGCCCAGACCAGTACACCCTTGATTGGGCCACCTTGGAGGAACTAAGATTTTACAGATTCCCAGAGTATACCCTACTCTTGACAATGGACCCAAAAGTCAAGTAACTGGTTGGGAAAATGCCCAAAAAAGGGGAAAAAAAATAAGACCACAGAAGATTACTTTCTTGGTGAACAGATATTTCCTCCCATACTTTCAGATGAGGAAGAACAATGCTTACCATCAGGGAAAGACATAAAAGTCAAGGTTTATGTATCAAAAATAAATATTCAGTGGTCTCAGGCCATGGAAGATCTCAAAAAGGATTTTGAAAATGAACTAACTCCTGTGACTTCTGTCTATATATGTGTGTGTATATATATATATATATATATATATATATATATATATATATGCCTATTTTAGTAATGAGAAAAGTCTTCTGAAGAAATATCATCTTCCCATACATGAAAGCAGAAATGTGAACAATTGACTTTAACAAATTCCTTATGATTTCTTTTTCATGTTTATCTTTTCATGTTTCTCTTAAGTCTTGTATTTGAAAGTCAAATCTCGTATTTAGCTCTGCTGTTTTTTCCCTCTGGAATGCATTAAATTCCTTTATGTCATTCAATGTCTTCTTTGTTTTTTGTTTCTCCTGAAGGATTATAATCAGTTTTGCTTGGTAGGTTATTCTTAGTTGTAGTCATAGCTCCTTTGACCTCTGGACTATAATATTCTAAGCCCTCATAACCTATAATGTAGAAGCTGTGTTATGTTGACAGAGGCTCCATGATTCTTGAATTGTTTCTTTTTGGCTGCTTGCAATATATTCTCCTTGACCTGGTAAATAGGAAATTTGAATATAATATTCCTGGGTCTTCTCATTTTAATATTTCTTTCATGAGGTGATCAGTGGATTCTTTCAATTTCTATTTTACACTCCAGTTCTCCTCTTTCCAGGAATACCCCACAGCACTGTGGCTCAGATACAAGTATGGTAAAATCAGGAAAGTCTTGCTTCAGTGATAGCAAAGATACCCCTCTAGTCTCCTTCAGACCCTATCAGTTTTTTCTTTGGAAGCGGATAATATTTTTCATCATAATTCTTTCAGAATTGTCTTGGATCATTGTCTTGTTGAGAAGATCTAAGTCATTCACAATTTATCTTAACAGTGAAAATATAGCTGTTATTGTGTAAAATGTTCTTCTGTTTCTGTTCACTTCATATTGTATCAGTTCATATAAGAATTCCCAGATTTTCCTAAAGGCATCCTGCTTGTCGCTCCTAATAGCACAATGGTATTTCATCATAATTATATACCACAACTTGTTCAGCCATTCCCCAATTGATGGAGATCCCCTCAGTTTTGAATTGCTTGCAACCACTAAAAGAGCTGCTATAAATATTTGTGGACATAGAAGTTCTTTTCTTCTTTCTTTGACCTCTTTGGGATACAAGTCATAATATAATAGTAATAGCAATAGTAGTGTTATTATTGGGTTAAATGGTGTGCAAAATTTTATTTCACTTTAGCCACAATTCCAATTATTTTTCAAGAATGACTGGATCAGTTCACAACTCCACCAAAAGTGAATGTGTCCCAATTTTCAACGTTTCTTCCAACATTTTTCTTATAACATTAGTCAATCTGATAATTGTGAGATGGTACCTCAGAGTTGTTTTAATTTATATTTCTTCAGTAGTGACTTAGAGCTTTTTTATGTGACTATATATATCATTGACTTGCTTTCTGAAAACTGCCTGTTCATATTTTTGACCATTTATCATTTGGGGAATGAATCATATTCTCCTAAATTAACTAAGTTCTCTTTATATTTGAGAAATGAGGTCTTCATCAGAGAAAATTGCTGTAAATTTTTCCCTAATTTCCTCTTTTCTTTTCATCTTCAATTGTTTGACTCATTGAGGAAAAATGGGGGCCTGAGCTTCCAAAGGAAACATTTAATATGACATAACAAATTTATTTTTGTCAACAGTTATTTATTGATGTCCCATCTTCATAATTCTTCTTCACATACACATACTTGAATTTTTTTTCTAAATTCGTAGAGTAAGTAAATTTTAACAGAATAATAATATATTATTTATTAATATACCACAATTTTTTCAGTTATTATTCAGGGAACATTTCAGTTTTTTCCAGGATTTTATTGTGATAAAAATCAAAAACAAACAGAAAAAAAATACAGCTAAGGTTATTTTGATATGCAGTCTTTATTCTTGTTGGCATTTTCTGGCACAGTTTTCCAGAAATACTGTCTCAGTTTAGATTATTATGACTAGTCCAGTGACATTTATGACATGATTCCAACTTTTCCCCTAAATGATTGAATCAGTTCTTACCTCTAGCAAGAACTTCTTTTAACTCCTAAACCTTTGTCAGTTTTTGAGTGTATGTTTGTGTGAAGTAAAGCCACAGAGTTATTTTAATTTTCATTTATCTTGTTATTAGTTATTTAAAACAATCTTTCACATGGTTATTGAGTGTAAATTTTGTTTTGAAACCTGCAGAGATTACAGTATGAAGTAAAGGGACAATAAGTACTGAAATATTTTATACAAATTTTTTTTAGTAGCAAAGAATTAGGAATTATTTAAATGAATAACCCTAATTTAGGTAATTTAAATAAGGTATGTTGAATAAATAGAATGAAAAAAATGTTGTGCCATAAGGAAGAATGAAAGGTAAAGTTGTCCAATTAAAAATGTAGAGAATGTTTTGTTTATTTTGTTCACTTCCATATTTCCATCCCCATCGTTACCATTCTGAATTTTGTTTTCTCATTCATAATATCAAGTTTCATGTTTCTTTGTTATTCACTCCCAATCCTTTACAAAAGCTAGAATTCCTGTATCTAAAAACATTGTCTCTTTATCTTTTTCTTATGTTGGTGAAGTTAAAAACACCCTTACTTCTTTCTTTCCTCCCTTCCATTCTCTCTGCCATTTTTTTACTTCCCACCATTCTTCTCTTTTCTCCTCCCTCCCTCCCTCCCTTCCTCCGTCACTCCCTCCCTCTCTCCCTCTCTCTTCCTTCCTTCCTTCCTTCCTTCCTTCCTTCCTTCCTTCCTTCCTTCCTTCCTTCCTTCCTTCCTTCCTTCCTTCCTTCCTTCCTTCCTTCCTTCTGTAAAGGTAATTTAAATGGAAAGATCTTTCCCATTCATTATTAGGCCCATTATTAGACCTGCCTGGATCATACACAAGTCCTCACACACTGTAGTTGTTGCTGTGTACGAAATTCTCCTCATTCTGCTCCTTTCACTCAGTGTCAGTTCATATAAGTCCTTCCAGGCCTCTCTTAAGTCTTCCTAATCATTATTTCTTTTTTTCTTTTTCTTTTTTTATAATTTATTATTTTAATAATTATTTTATTTGTTTTCAGTGTTCTATAATCACTTCCATATATGTTAGATGTTTTCCTCTCCCTCCTGCTTCTTTCCCTCTACCTCCCCGAAATGGCTTACAATCTTATATGGGTTCTACACATACATTCCTATTAAATACAATTTCAGCATGGTAAGGTTGAATAGAAGAATTAAAATGAATGGGAAAAACCATAAAAGAAAACAAAGTACAACACAAAAGACAATGATCTGCTTCAATCTGTGATCCAAAACTGGGAAAGCATTTTTACAACTAGTGTCTATGATAAAGGCCTCATTTCTAAAATACATAGAAAACTGTACCAAATGTACAAGAATAAAAGTCATTCCCCAATTAATAAATCATCAAAGGATATGAACAGGGAATTTTCAGAGGAAGAAATTAAAGCTATCTATAATCTTATGAGAAAATGCTCTAAATCAATATTGATTGAAGAGATGCAAATTAAAACAATTCTGAGGTACCACATCATACCTATCATATTGACTGACATGAGAAAACAGGAAGATGATAAAACGTTGGAGAAAATGTGGGAGAGTTGGAACCCTAATTCATTGTTGTTGGAGCTGTGAGCTGATCCAACCATTTTGGAGAGCAATTTCGAACTATGCCCAAAGGGCTACAAAAATATACATACTCTTTGACCTAGCAATATTGCTTCTAGGACTGTATTTCCAAGAGATCATATAAATGGGAAAGGGTCCCACATGTACAAAAATATTTATAGCAGCTCTTTTTGTGTTGGCAAAAAGCTAGAAATCAAGGGGATGCCCATCAATTGCGGAATGGCTGAATAAGCTGTGGTACATGAATGTAATGGAATACTATTGTGCTATGAGAAATGATGAATAGGAAGACTCCAGAGAAGCCTGGAAAGACTTATATGAACTGATGCAGAGTGAAAAGAATAGAACCAGGAGAACTTTGTACACAAGCAATGACCACAGTATGGGAGGAATTTTTCTGGTAGAGTTAGTACTTCATTTAAATGCATAGACTTAAAAAGTTTCCAGTGGTCTCTTGAGGCAAAACGCCTTCCACATGCAGAGAAAGAAATATGCAATTGGATTGCAGACAGAATCAGCCTGTTTTCTTTTGTATTATTATTTTTTTTAATTTTATAGTTTCTCCTATTCATTTTAATTCTTCTATGCAAAGTGTATTTAGTAGGAAAGTATGTGTAGGACTTAAAAAAAAGTAGTCAAAACAAAGGGAAAAACCTAGCTTAAAAACAAACAATAAAAAAAAAAGATGATATCTAAGCTCTCTTTTAAATCATGGTTTTCAAGTAGACTAATAATTTTTACATTATCTATCTTGGATCCATTTTCTAGGTCAGTTTTTTTTGTACAGTGAGATATCTCACATTGTTTTCTTGGTTTTTTTTTTTTCATTCTTTTGGCTTTGTTTCATAATTCCTTGATTTCCCATCAAGTCTTTTGCTTCCATTTGCTCCATTCTAATTTTTAAGGAGTAATTTTCTTCAATGGGCTTTCGGACCTCCTTTTCCATTGGGCTAACTCTGCTTTTTAAGACATTATCAGGGAGGAGCCAAGATGGCGGAGTAGAAAGATACACATATGCTTAGCTCTAACACCACAGCCCATAAAATACCTGTAAAGAAAAACTCTCAACAAATTCTAGAGTAGCAGAAGCCACAGAACAACGGAATGGAGGAAATTTCTACCCCAGAGAGACCTGAAAGACCCACAAGAAAGGTGTGTAGCACCCTAGATGTGCCTTGGCCATGCAGCATCAAAAGGAGAAAATCTGAACAGGCTTCAGGAACAGAATCTCCAGCAGCAGTGCAGATCCCTGAACCCACAGGTGCCAAAGGACAGTGAGAGGGTGTTCTCGGCTGGCCAAGAGGGGAGCAAGGTGTCCCCATAACTCAGGCCCCCTCAGGAGGCAGCAGCAGAGGCAGCAGCAGACAGGGGCTCCAAAAGTAGGGAGCTCCCCACTTTCATTGTTGAAGGTCTCCTCATAAACCCCCTGAGGGAACTGAACTCCGTGCGGCAGCCCTGCCCCAACCTGAGCTGCTGAACTTGATCTCACACTGAATGGTAGCCCCACCCCTGCCGAAAACCCCTAAGGCTTGGGAGTAGCACTTTTGAATCACCCCCAGTGCTGGCTTGGCAGACCTGGTTGTGGTTGTGGACAGGAAACTCAGAAGCGAAGTAACTGGCTGGGAAAATGCCAGAAAAAGGGAAAAAAAATAAGATCATAGGAGGTCAATTTCTGCTTTTTTTAAAATTTATATTCCTTTTTTTATTTCTATTTTTTGTTTTTTTTCATTTCTTTTTTTTTTAATTAATTAATTAATTAATTTAACTTTTAACATTCATTTTCACAAAATTTTGGATTCCAAATTTTCTCCCCTTTTGTCCCCTCCCCCCACCCCAAAACACCGAGCATTCTAATTGCCCCTATGTCCAATCTTCTCTCTCTTCTGTCATCCCTCTCTGCCCTTGTCCCCATCTTCTCTTTTGTCCTGTAGAGCCAAATAATTTTCTATAACCCTTTACCTGTATTTCTTATTTCCTAGTGGCAAGAACATCACTCAACAGTTGTTCCTAAAACTTTGAGTTCCAACTTCTTTTCCTCCCTCCCTCCCCACCCCTTCCCTTTGGAAGGCAAGCAATTCAACATAGGCCAAATCTGTGCAGTTTTGCAAATGACTTCCATAATAGTTGTATTGTATAAGACTAACTCTATTTCCCTCCATCCTATCCTGTCCCCCATTACTTCTATTCTCTCTTTTGATCCTGTTCCTCCCCATGAGAGTCGACTTCAAATTGCTCCCTCCTCCCCATGCCCTCCCTTCCATCACCTCCGCCACCCTATTTATCCCCTTATCCCCCACTTTCCTGTATTGTAAGATAGGTTTTCATACCAAAATGAGTGTGCATTTTATTCCTTCCTTTAGTGAAATGTGATGAGAGTAAACTTCTTGTTTTTCTCTCCCCTCCTTCCCTCTTTCTCCCTCCACTAATAAGTCTTTTGCTTGCCTCTTTTATGAGCGATAATTTGCCCCATTCCATTTCTCCCTTTCTCCTCCCAATATATTTCTCTCTCACTGATTGATTTCATTTTTTTAAGATATGATCCCATCCTCTTCAATTCACTCTGTGCACTCTGTCTCCATGTGTGTGTGAGTGTGCATGTGCATGTGTGTGTGTGTAATCCCACCAAGTACCCAGATACTGCATAGTTTCAAGAGTTACAAATATTGTCTTTCCATGTAGGAATGTAAACAGTTCAACTTTAGTAAGTCCCGTATGACTTCTCTTTGCTGTTTACCTTTTCATGTTTCTCTTCATTCTTGTGTTTGAAAGTCAAATTTTCTTTTCAGCTCTGGTCTTTTCATCAAGAATGCTTGAAAGTCCTCTATTTCATTGAAAGATCAATTTTTCCCCTGAAGTATTCTACTCAGTTTTGCTGGGTAGGTGATTCTTGGTTTTAGTCCTAGTTCCTTTGACTTCTGGAATATGATACTCCACGCCCTTCGATCCCTTAGTGCAGAAGCTGCTAGATCTTGTGTTATCCTGATTGTATTTCCACAATACTTGAATTGTTTCTTCCTAGCTGCTTGCAATATTTTCTCCTTGACCTGGGAACTCTGGAATTTAGCCACAATGGTCCTGGGAGTTTCTCTTTTTGGATCTCTTTCAGGCTGTGTTCTGTGGATTCCTTGAATATTTATTTTGCCCTCTGGTTCTAGAATCTCAGGGCAGTTTTCCTTGATAATTTCATGAAAGATGATGTCTAGGCTCTTTTTTTGATCATGGCTTTCAGGTAGTCCCATAATTTTTAAATTGTCTCTCCTGGATCTGTTTTCCAAGTCAGTTGTTTTTCCAATGAGATATTTCACATTATCTTCTATTTTTTCATTCTTTTGGTTTTGTTTTGTGATTTCTTGGTTTCTCATAAAGTCATTAGCCTCCATCTGTTCCATTCTAATTTTGAAAGAACTGTTTTCTTCAGTGAGCTTTTGAATCTCCTTTTCCATTTGGCTAATTCTGTTTTTGAAAGCATTCTTCTCCTCATTGGCTTTTTGAACCTCTTTTGCCGATTGAGTTAGCCTATTTTTCAAGGTGTTATTTTCTTCAGAATTTTTTTGGGTCTTCTTAAGCAGGGTGTTTAATTGTTTTTCATGCTTTGCTTGCATGTCTCTCATTTGTCTTCCCAGTTTTTCCTCCACCTCTCTAACTTGATTTTCAAAATCCTTTTTGAGCTCTTACATGGCCTGAGCCTATTGAGTGGGCTGGGATACAGAAGCCTTGACTTCTGTGTCTTTCCCTGATGATAAACATTGTTCTTCCTCGTCAGAAAGGAAGGGAGGAAATACCTGTTCACCAAGAAAGTAACCTTCTATAGTCTTATTTTTTTTCCCTGTTCTGGGCATTTTCCCAGCCAGTGAATTGACTTCTGAGTTTCCTTTCCACACCCACCCCTCCTCCAAATCTGCTGGTGCTTGGGGTATGAGATTCAAATGCTGCTTCCCAACCTCAGGGCTTTGGCGGGGGTGGGGCTGCTATTCAGTGTGAGATCAAGTTCAGGTGCTCAAGTGGGGGCAGGGCCACCTCTCGGGCTCAGTTCCCTCAGGGGGTTTATGCAGAGACCTTCAACAATGGATCTGAGCTCCTGCCTGCTTGGGGAGCCCCAGTCTGCTCCCGCCTCCACTGCTGCCTCCCGAGGGGTCCTGAGTTATGGGGGCACCCCACTTCCCTCTCCACCCGCCAAAGAGATCCTTTCACTGACCCTTGTCACCTGTGGGTGGAGGGATCCACGCGGGAGCTGGAGATTCTGTCCCTGAAGCCTGCTCAGATATGCTCCTCTCAGTGCCATGGGGCGAAGGCAGGGCTGGGCCGGGCTCCTCATCTGTAGCGTGAAGGACCTTTTGGGAGAGGTTTGCAGGTCTCTCTGGAACAGAAATCTCATCTGCTCCACTGTTCTGTGGTTTCTGCTGCCCCAGAATTTGTTGGGAGTTCTTTTTTACAGATATTTTATGGGCTGTGGGTTCAGAGCTAGCGTATGTGTGTCTTTCTACTCCTCCATCTTGGCTCAGCTCCCCCAGAAGGTTACTTTCTGTTGGAACAGGTGTCTCCCCATCCTTTCACATGAGGAAGAATAAGGTACAATGTCAGAGGAAGTCAAGGCTTCTACCCCAAAGGGAACTTAAAATGGTCTCAGGCAATAGAAGACCTTAAAAAACAAGTTAGCAGGTTACTAAAGGAGAACTAAGAAAAGCTGAGGAAAATAACAGCTTTAAAAAGAGGTTAAGTCAATTGGAAAAACAGGTCCAAAAAGCCAATGAGGAGAAGGAGGTTTCAAAGAGCAGAATTAACCAAATGGAGGAGAAGGTTCAAAAGCTCACTGAACAAAATAATTCATTGAAAGAGAGAATTGAGTTCAGGGAAATGAATGACTATGAGTTAAACCAAAAAATTAGTAAACAAAACCAAAAATTTGAAAAAATAGAAGATAAGGTGAAACAACTCATTGTAAAAACAACTGACCTGGAAAATGGATCCAGGAGAAATAATTTAAAAATTATTGGACTACCTGAAAGCCATCATCATAAAAAGAGCCTAGACATTATCTTCCATGAAATTATCAAGGAAAACTGCCGTTATATTATAGAATCAGAGGGCAAAATAGATATTGAAATAATTCATCAGTCACCTCCAGAAAGAAACCCGAACAGAGAAACTCCTAGGAATATTGTGGCCAAATTTCAGTGTTCCCAGATCAAGGAGAAAATACTGCAAGCAGCTAGAAAGAAACAATTTGAGTACTGTGGAAATACAATCAGGGTAACACAGGATCTGGCAGCTTCAACATTGAGAGATCGAAGGACTTGCTGGGGGATATTTCAGAAGTTAAAGGAACTGGAATTGAACCCAAGAATCACCTATCCAGCAAATCAGAATATAATAATTCAAGGGAAAATATGGTCATTTGGTGATATAGTGGAATTTCTAGATTTCATTTTGAGGAAATGACTAGATCTGGATTTAAAAATTTGACTTCCCAAGACAAGAATCAAGAGAAACATGAAAAGGTAAACAGAAAAGAAAAATCATAAAAGACTCTCTAAAGCTGAACTGTTTACATTACTATATGGAAAAAGAAATGTTTTTAACTCTTGAATCTTTTCTCAGTATTTGGGTAGTTGGAGAGATTGTACACACGCACACACACACATACACATAGATAGATACAGAGTACAGTCATTATCATTGGCTTTTTGGACCTCTTTGACATTTGGGTTAGTCTATTTTTAAAAGTCTTGTATTCATGAGAATTTTTTTTGTCTCCTTTAACAAGCTTTTTTTCATGACTTTTTTCATTTTTCATAATTTTCTTGGATCACTCCCATTACTCTTCCCATTTGTCCTCTGCTTGCCTTATTTTCCAAATCCTTTTTGAGCTCTTCTATGACCTGAGAACATTTCATATTTTTCTTGGAGGCTTTTGAGGTAAGAGCCTTGACCTTTCTATATCCTCTGATTGTATGCTTTGATCTTCCTCATTGAAAGGAAATATCTTCTCACGAAGAAAGTAACCTTCTATAGCCTTATTTTTACCACCAACCCCCATTTTGGTCATTTTCCCAGCTAATTACTTGATCTATGTGCTCTTTGTTAAGTGGAGGGTTCACTGTCCCAAGTTTCAGGGGCGTTGTGCAGCTGCTTTCATAGATATCTCCAGGGATCTGTAAATTCTCAGCTCCTGCAGTGTGGTATGATCAAAGAAAGCATGTTTACTCCTCTCTTGGCCTGCACTTTAGTCTATGAGCAACTGTAAGCACTCTTTCTTGTCATGAATCTGTGAGTAGGATTACCTCTGCCTAGACCCACCAGCTCCACAACACTGGTGCTCCTCTTTACCCTAGGACATCCACCCAGGACTGGGACCCAGATCAGCTGCTTGATTCCCTCACTATCTGTAGGTCAAGAGCTCCAGAAGCTGCCAGCTGCTGCAGCAGTGGCTGCTGCCACCCTCGGCCTATGGCTGGGGTTAGGGATGGAACATATCTATCTCTCATCTAAGTGAGAGAGCTTTCCCACTGACCTTTGAAGTTGTCTTTTGTGTTTGTGGGTTTAGTGGTTTGGAAACTGTGGTGCAGTGAACCAACACCCTGAGTCTTCCTCCAGTCCAATCTGTGCCAATGCAGTCCACTCTGGGCTGCATTCCCCTCTGATCCCTGGTACAATATACTCCTCCTGTTGGCCTTCCAAATTGTCTTGGGCCGGAAATCTTTTTCACTTTGTCATTTGTGTCTTCTGCTGCTCTAATATTTATTCAGAGCCATTTTTGCTGGTATTTTGAGGACTTTGGGTGGAGATCTCCAACAGTTCCTTGCTTCTATTCCTCCATCTTGGCTCAGCAATCCCTTACCCCTCCCCACCATGATGACTACTTAAAAAATGATTTTGAGGGGGGGACAGAGCCAAGATCGTGGAGTAGAAAGACACACATATGCAGGGTCTCCTCACACAGCCCATAAAATATCTGTAGAGAGGGACTCTCAACAAATTCTGGAGCAGCAGAAGTGGAGAACAACAGAGTGGAGGAGATTTCCAGCCCACGGTGACCTGAAAGACCCACGGGAAACGTCTGTTGCACCCAATGCAGAGCAGAGCCCAGCCCAGCCTTGGCCATGTGGCACAGATCGCGAACAGCCCTTAGGGGCTGAATCTCCAGTTGTGGAATCCCCAGTCCCAATAGCAGTGGCTCCCAGTTCCTTCAATCCACAGGTGCCAAAGGTCAATGTCAAGGTATTTTCAGCTGGCCAGGAAGGGAGAAGGGCCTTCCCATAGCCCCAGCCTCAGGCAGCAGCCACAGAGACTACACAGCAGCCTATACAGACCATTCCATTGTTGGAGTGTAACAACCCCCAGGGACACTGAAGAGCTGAGTCTTACCTCAGCCCTGTGTGGAGGCTCTGGCCAAGCTGGTCTTTGTCTCACACTGAATGTGGGCCCTGCCCATCCAGCTTATCTGAAAATCAGCCCCCAGTGCTGACTAGGTGGAATTGGAGGCAAGGTGCCTGTGGAGAGGCAACTGATAAGATTCTGGGCACAAAAATCCCTCTCTGTGTCCAGACCAGTACACGCTTGATTGTGCCACCTTGAAGGAACTGAGATCTCACAGTTTCCAAGAGTATACCTTACTCTTGACAAAGGACCCCAAAGTCAAGTAACTGCTTGGGGAAAATGCCCAAAAAAGGGAAAAAAATAAGACTATAGAAGGTTACTTTCTTGGTGAACATATATCTTCTCCCATCCTTTTGGATGAGAAAGAACAATGCTTATCATCAGGGAAAGACATAAAAGTCAAGACTTCTATATCCCAAACATCCAAAATAAATATTTAATGGGCTCAGGCCATGGAGGACCTCTAAAAGGATTTTGAAAATCAAGTAAGAGAGGTGGAGTAAAAATTGGGAAGAGAAATGAGAGAGATGCAAGAAAAGCATGAAAAGCAGGTCAACACCTTGCTAAAGGACACCCAAAAAATGATGAAGAAAGTAACACCTTGAAAAATAGGCTAACTCAATTGGCAAAAGAGGTTCAAAAAGCCAAAGAGGAGAAGAATGCTTTAAAAAACAGATTTAGACAAATGGAAAAGGAGGTTCAAAAACTCACTGAAGAAAATAGTTCTTTCAAAATTAGAATGGAACAGATGGAGGTTAATGACTTTATGAGAAACCAAGAAATCACAAAACAAAACCAAAAGAATGAAACAAATGGAAGATAATGTGAAATATCTTATTGGAAAAACAACTGACCTGGAAAACAGATCCAGGAGAGACAATTTAAAAATTATGGGCCTACCTGAAAGCCATGATCAAAAAAAGAGCCTAGACATCATCTTTCATGAAATTATCAAGGAAAACTGCCCTGATATTCTAGAACCAGGGGGTAAAATAAATATTGAAAGAGTCTACCAATCACCTCCTGAAAGAGATACAAAAAGAGAACCTCCTAGAAACATTGTGGACAAATTCCAGAGTTCCCTGGTCAAGGAGAAAATATTGCAAGCAGCTAGAAAGAAACAATTCAAGTATTGTGGAAATACAATAAGGATAACACAAGATCTAGCAGCTTCTACATTAAGGGATCGAAGGGCATGGAATATGATGTTTGAGAAGTCAAAGAACTAGGACTAAAACCAAGAATCACCTACCCATCAATTAACTTTCAGTAAGGGCATTTGCTCAAATTTAACAGCAAAAGAAATAATTACATTACATTCCTTCTGTAAACCTTGGACACCCACCAAACACACAGCATTCTTGTGGAGAGTGTGCATAAAGTTAAAGTACAATGATAGTCTGAAAAAGTATATTGAAATAATAGTCATTGAAATAGTTTGGTAACAATTTGTTCAAGAAAGAGAAAAACAGATCAATGAAACAGACAAACACAGTAGCATAGCATTTGCAAAGGGAGAAACCCAGCTACTGAGGAAAGAATTTCATGAACAAAACCTTGTGAGAAATCTGGAACGTTTGGGAGAAACTATATATAACCCCACATAATATACCATCTCTAAAGTGATACATGAATTAGACATCAAGGATGACATCATAAATAAATTTGAAGGGCAGTAAAGAAATTGTCTTCCTACGGATATGGGAAATTTTCATGCCCAAAAAGAAAGGGGTTCACAGAAGATGATATGGATTATTATATAATATTTTAAAAGTTTTTTTTTTGTATGAAGAAATCAATACAGCAAATGTTTTAAGGGAAATACACAACTGGAAAAAATGTTTACAGCAGATCTTTCTAAACATCTCCTTTTCGCATATCTAGCTAGCTAGCTAGCTACTCTACCTGTGTATGTACCTACTGACATAACTATCTTTTTGAATACATCAAAGTAAGAGCCATTCCCTAATTAATAAATGACCAATGATACTGGCAGTCTCATAGATAAGAAATCCAAAATATAAACAGCCATATAAAATGCTCCTTATCACTAATAAATAACATAAAAGTAATTAAAGATATTCTGAGTTTATAGCAAATACACATCAGATTGACAAAGTTGACAAAAAAGGGAAAATGACAAATATTGGAGAAGTTAACAGAAAACTGCCACATTGGGCCAGATATTCTGGAAAGCAATTCTGAGCCATGTTCCCCAAATTACTAAACTATGCATATTCTTAAACACAATAACACTACAAATACGTCTTTATCCCAAAGACATTATATTAACGTTGTGAAAACAAAGTGAAATAACATTTGTAAAGTCCTTATCACAATTACTGCCGTATGGTAAAGGCTATGTAAATTATTATTCCTTTCCTCTTTTTTTCATTTATATGTGCAGAAATATTTACATCAGTTGTTTTTATAGTATCCATGAACAAGTATAAAGGGTCCCAATCAATTAGGGAATGAATAAACAAATTATCTTTTAAAAATATTTTTCTATTTATTTTTAATTTTCAGCATTCACTTTCATAAGATTTGGAGTCCTAAATTTTCCCCTATTCCTCCTCACCCCACTCCTAAGATATCAGTAATCTGTTATAGGCTATACATATACAACCATATTAAAGTAATTTCCACATTAATCATATAGTAAAGAAGAATCAGAATATAAGGGAAAAACCACAAGAAAAAAATAAAAACAAAAAAAATAGTATACTAAAAATAGTATACAAAAGAAAATAGTATACTTCAGTAGATTTTCAGACTCTATAGTTCTTTCTCTGGTTGTGGATAGCAATTTCCATGAGTCTTTTTGAATTGTCTCCAATCATCACATTGCTCAGAAGAGCTAAGACTATCAGAGTTCGTCATCACATAGTATTGCTGTTACTGTGTACAATGTTCTCCTTCATTTCACTTACTTCACTCAGCACAAGTAAGTATGTCTTTCCTGTTTTGCTTTGCTTTGTTTTTGCTTTGTTTGTTTACTGCTTATGCCACTTTCTTGTTTTCCACACAGATTATCTTACTGTAGTGCCAATGAGATACCCATGGCAGCCACAATGGATATGCATGTGTATTTCCAGGGCAAATTTGCAAAATAAAAACTCTCTTCCTCAAAGATGAAACAAAAATACTTATTCAGGTACCAGAAAGTCAATACCACCATGGTAATAAGGAAGTTTGTACACATTACCACTTGAGGGAGGACTGCCACTCCAGGCATTTCCTCTGTCACATCTCCCCACAAGAAAACTCCCTTAGGCAAAATGTCCCTCTCTCATTCAGGCAAGCTGCTCTGCACTGCTCTGCCTGCTGCATCTCTCTCAGCTCCACCTCACTCTCTTCTCCTGTCCAATGCTTCCTGCTCCACACATTCAAAAAGTTCCTCCCACCATTGGTTCGATGTGACTCAAACTGTGGGCTGGACCAGAGCTCAAAGCTGGTCACATGGGCTCCAGAATGCCTTCAAGGCCATTGGAACAAATTATTCTCCTTTTTCCATTCTGCTAAGGAAAGACTTCACTACTTGGAGGTACATGTCCCCTTAACCTCAATTAAAGGTTTGAGATCCATTTCATGTTAGCCCATCTGCTGAGATGGTTGTACTTGCATGGGTCTACTCTGCCTGCAGTTGCTTCTTGAAGTCACAAGTGGAAGTTAGGTGAGACATGGGCACCAAAAGTGGATGAGCAGCCCTGAAAAAGGCTCAGCAAGCCCTCATGCCTGAGGTACTAGTCCTTCCTGAAGTCCTCAGACAGTGGCACAAGAAACAATAAAAGGAATATTTTCAGCAAAACATGGGAAGACTTGTGTGGAAATGACATTGAGTGAAGTGAGTAAAATGGAGATAATGATTGCAAACAATAATAATTATACTGTACATATATAACTTTGAAAAATTTAAGAACTCTGTTCAACACGACTAGCTATGATTACAGAGAAATGATAATGAAGCATCTTCTTTCTGATAGATGATAGACTCAACATGCTGAATGACCCCCCACCTCCTTTTTACATGGTCAATTTGGGAATTTGTTTTGATTATCAATATTTGCTACAATTTTTTTATTACTGAGGGATGGGAAGGAGGTAAAATTACTTTTTGCTAATTAAAAAATAAAATATAATTAGACAAAAAAGTAAAGTGTCTTAATATCTCTTAAGGCACCCATGAAGGGATTAACACATCTGACAGAGATAACTTATAATTCAAGGCCTTCTCTGCCTTGTACTCTTTTTTTTTTCTTTCTGAATCTGTCAGGATTCATTGTCTTTGAAACTTTCTTCATGAAGTTTGTGCATTTTGGTGGCTTTGCTCCTAGGCTAGGCTATTCTAATATTATGTTAAGTTTGACCCTTAACTGCACTGCAGTTTCTGTCACTTTCTACTTCATGTTCAGCTCAAGAGCTTAGTTGGGATAATGCTGAATTCATTCAGCATGGGTTGGGCTCTCTCAGGGAAGAGACCTCACTTCTAGAATTGATGGAAGTCTCTCAAATTCTCTCTTTGAAAGGCTCATGAGTTTGCCCCTCCCCCACCTCCTCAGGGAGTAGGCAAAAAGATATAACCTCTTTTCCACTTTGATTTTTCATAGTTAAAGGTTAGGTCCTCATTTCCCATTTTCTGTCTCTGCAGGTAAAGTCAACTTGGACAATAATCATTACATAGTGCTGAAGCTGATGTTTCTTTAGCTTTTATCATTCAGAGTTTCTGTGTCCTTTTACAAATGTGTTCGTCCTTGGTTGCTGAAGAAGACCATGCCATCAGAGAAATGATGACATGTTTTGCACCTGACTTTGTCTTGAAGGAGAGAGGGCTGTGCAAGGTCACTAGTCTCATTTCTCCTCCAAAGCCATCTGACTCCAGTGACCAGATATTCATCAGGATGACTGGAGATGACCCAGGATGAGGCAATTGGGGTTAAGTGACTTGCCCAAGGTCACCCAGTTAGTGAGTGTCAAGTGAGCTAGTGAGTGTCAAGTGTCTGAGGTGAGATTTGAACTCAGATCCTCCTGACTCCTGCCCTAGTGCTCTATCCACTGCACCACCTCACTGCCTCTCCCAGTTTTACAAATAGATGCCAAACAAACAAGATACTTAGTATATGTCCTGGGGGCAAGTCCATAACTGCTGCTGCTTTCTTGACTTTTTTTTTTTTTGCTATGCCTATCAGCTACTCAAAAACTCACTATCATCTCTGTCCTTGAATCTTAAGATCTATAAGTTTGTCAGTATCTAAAATAGAAACACTATTACAATGTTAATTGGTACCCTGTCACTTTGCAAATCTAAGAAAGGCAATATATCAGGCCATGTGAGTAGTTTATAACCAAGTGCATGCAGATCCTGCCCAAAAATGTCAGAAATAGATCTCTCAAAATATTTTTAAATGTGAGAAAAATATCTTTAATCCTGGCTTACTGACAGAAAAAAGATAGAAGAAATAAGACAAAATGACTTTCTGAAAGATAAATAAAGATTTTAATACTCTGTATGTGAATATACCAAACTGAGACTTGAATAATCTTAGTGATGAGGAATCTGAGATGTCATCCAGTTTGTTCTTTACTTGCAGAATCAAACCCTTGAAAATTTTTATGAGTAGTAGAATTCCAGCTCCTAATTGAAGACCTCCAACATCAAGACCTTCAACTACTGTTGCCCATCTACATTCTCCTTATATTTAGAATTATTTCCATTTCAATTTCCATTAGGGCTGGGACCATTTTTACCTTTAATTATATGCATGCTGCTTGTGACAGTGCCAGGCATACAGTAAAAAGTCAATTCTATATGGCTTACTCCATATTGACTCTAGTTTTGGATTCCTATATTGGTTAGGAATTTTTCCATCGACTTTAGCCTTTACTTATCTTTCTTCAGTTTTTACCTATTGCTTCTCTATAACAAAGCATTCCAAATCTAATTCATCTTCCACTTGATGGCCCTCATATATTATTTTTTCTGATCCTCCTGTGGCACATTGACTAAATTAACAAGAGGGACATTTACTTGTATATATGTATTACTACAATAAATTCACTGGAGGCTCACTGGTTTGATTTTTCTCAACAAGGTTTTGAGATCTTTATCCAGAAATCTCATTGCTTGATCTTATGTGATGGCAATCAAAATAGGATATTCTACTGTTTTTGTTTTAGTGTAGTCAAGTGCCTCTGATTGAATCTTATCTTCATAAATACCAGAAACAAGAGTTTCTTTAACTAGAAACAGTATATGCATTTGTATTGTTAATTATTTTAATGTGATTAAAGATCTTTCCCACTCATTGATGAGCCTGCCCATTGCGGGAAGCTTGAGTAGGGGAATTGTTTTGTAGGAGGATCCCAACTACCTTGTGTTTTTTCCATTGAGTCACTGGCTCAACAGGTTGCCCTCTGGTTCTAAAAGTGCTATAAATACTCTGAGTTGAGGCTTTACTTTGGGGCTTATTTTTTGATAAGAAGGTTTGAATGCCAGTTGAGGACTCTGGGAAGTCACTAAGGAACCTCCTGGCTTTGACAATGCAGGTGTCAGTGCTTCCCTCTCTGGTAAAGATGGTCAGTCAGCTTTACCTGTCTGTTGAATTATAATCAGTCAGAGGAAGCCATGTCTGTTGATTACTTTGGGGTTTACTGACTGGAAGTGTTTCTTTGGCCAAATGAGGACTCTGGAAAGCTGCTAAGAAACTAAGAAACTTCTGACTTTGAGAACCCAAATGTCGTTCTTCTCTCCCTGGTAACTATGGTCAGACAGTAGGCGTCCAATTGTCTGTTGAATTCAGATATGAGCATCCCTAGACTCTCAAAGTTTTCTAATAGTCTGAAAGAAATAGCAAACAGGTATGTAGCTGAAGACAACTTTTCTTGTAAATAGTTCTCTAATCATTTCATTCGAGAGTTTTATTCTTTGTGGGTAACAGAAAAATGTGGGAGATGAGGCAGTCAGATAATACTTCATCACGTAAAATAAAGTCTAAAAATGCAGTGTGCCACTGTAACTTAGGATTTCTGACCCCTTAATCCTCCATATTGGTTGACCCTATCTTATTGAAAAAATGATGACTATTTGTCCCTATTGAATAAGCATGAATTCTCCATATCCCACTATCCTCCTTTCTCTCTCACTATATTTAACAGACTGATGGAAGAAATAGATAGCATTTTACAGGAAACAGCACACTGCTCTACATATGTAGAAGTAAGTAAGGATAGGTCTAGGCTCTTAAAATGTTTTATTCTTCCTACCTAATACAGATCCAACATTTTGAACCCATATATTCCATAATTTTACAGTGCTCAAAAATGTCTTTAAAAACCAGTCAAATCAACTATTTATAGGACAGTTTCTTTGGTTGTCTCAATTCTTGTTAATTAAATGTAATGTTTCATTATTCTTTTAAAAGTTTCCTTACTATAGTGTGGGCATGGACTGGATCATTATTGACTGAAATGGCTCCTCCTACTGTGACAGATAATAACAGACTTGTCAATAGGTAGAAAATTGAAGGGCATATGGAGCTTTTACAGAGAGAGTTAATGCTTAGCATAATTTAAAAATGTGTAATCCTTTAAAGGGTAATTGTACTGAAAATGCATTTTTGCTTGTTGTTAATGTAATTTTACTTCCTAATGTGAAGATTTTTCCCATTCAATAATAGGCCTATGTGACCTGCTTAAGTCACATGGAGGCCTGAGTTGCATGAATTAAGGTACAGGAAGGGGTGGAGCTAGAGCTGAAATGAGAGGAAATTAGAGAGCAATCAGAACTGGGAAAGACAGCAACTAGCATGAGTGGGAGAGACTGTCTGTGATTTGTTTAAGGGAGCTAGTTTGTGGGAAGGCCCCAGCAGGGGGAAGGATTGAGGATGATAGTACCTTCTGCATCATTATTTTGTATAGAATTCTTTGTTACTATGAACTGTCTTTCTGGTATTGGGATTTGGCTTTATGTTATCTGAATATTTTGGTTCTGTCTTTTATGTGGAGAGTCTGTTGTGTTTTCTGATTGAGAATTCCACTTGCATATTCATGGCTGTCAAAGGGGCTGTGAATATCATGTTGGTGCTACAGTAATCCATAGACAAGAGTACTAATCAAGTCCAATGTCCAAACCCAGATGTAATCAAAGATAAAATGTGATAATCTACTTCTGAAGGGCTTCTTTGCAGTGTCTAGGATGAAGAACACTCATAGTAAACTATCTTATTCAATGTATATGATATGTTTGGACCAAACCTGTGATTTCATTAATGGAAGGAACTTCCACCTAAAGAAGTTACCTCTACCAAAAGACGATAGTAAAATGTTCTGCAATTTACTATCTTAGAAAATTTCATCAGGGTACTGCCATGCTAAGAAACATTCCCAGTTTCACTTAGCTGGTATGCATCAGAGGTGAGACTTCCTGATGATCCTGAGATCAACTGAGGTAGGATGGGCTGTCTTTCAAAGTGCTTGGTAATAATTATTTTATTTATCAGCAATTGTTATTCAAGACATTTTTCTTCTGAATTCACATTTCCTACTTTCTTCTAAATCTTTCCCAAGTAATAATAGGAAATTATACTGTATTTCTAAAAATATATGGTGGATGTGTCTATATAAGCCAAGGAAGCATGGTTATTACTGTCAATATAAAGAAGCAGTCACATTGGCTCTAATATTCTATGGCTATGACTAGTTGTGAAGGAGGTTATTCAAAAAGTTAATCTGTACCTCAGGTGACTTAAAAATATTTGAATGCACATTCAACTTTTTTTTAAAGTCACTAAGAATTGAAAAGAAGAAAGGGATATAGTTAAATCCTTTGTTCTCATGGCATGAGTTTTTCAGTAAAGCTTTAGAGAAGCCTAAGTAGTTGAATAGGGAATACGTTCCTACTTGAAGGGAAAAAAACCTTCATTCTCTGAAGATATTATATAGATCCCAATAGTTTGGTACATAGTCCCTGGTTATGATTGACACTGAATTTTCAAAGCTCAAAATCACAAAGAAAAAAAATAGTCCCCAGAATTAGACAGTTCATACGCATTCTTGGCTGAGACATATCATCTAAGAAATGCCTATCTCAGCTCCTTTTTTTTCTTCTACTTGAACTGTTCTCTGATTCCTCCAGATGCTTCTGATTTTTTTATGCAAACATCAGTTCCATTTAATTGTTGGTTTCCAGTCCTTGAAATTATTTCAGTCTGTTTCCCAACACAAAACCTGGGTTCACACAAATGAAATGAGGAAGAAAATTAGTCTTCCATGTAATTTATATCAAAGAAAAATTACCTCGATATTAGGATCACAGAATCACAAAGCTGGAAGGTACCATCCAAATAGAAATTTCATTTACAGTATTCCTGACAAATGGTGATATAGTCTTTGTTTGAAGAATTATTGTGTGGAGAACACATTATTTGCTGAAGCAGTTAATTTTATTTCTGGATGACAGCAGTTGTTAGGAATTTTTTCCCCTTGCATGTGAATTTATACCTTACTTCACTTGGTCTTAAAGTATATGTCACATTTTGATTTCTGGGGCTAAACAGGTCTACTTGATCTATGCATGTGAACACTCAAAGAATTGAAGGCCACTGTCTCTTCTATCTTCCTCCACACACCCTTGTCCCCCACTCCTCCATGAGACTTTTCTTTACTGGTCACAAAAATCTTGAAGGACAGATATTCCAATTGTTTGTATCTCCTTATTAAAAATTAGAAAAAAGAAGCTCAGAGTTGTTAATTGCCTAAACAATATATTATTTTCCTGCAATAAGTCAGTGCCAGGATAACGGTCTAAATATTAGTTTCTTGACTCAAAATTCAGTGCTGTTTATATAAAGCCACAGGGTTTTGGTAAGAAATTAAAATAACTGTCTCAACTTTATAACTTTGTGTCCAAAAACAGATTTTTAGGTCGCTGAATAAGCAAAAAAAAAAATCTACAAGAGTAAACTGCTCATTGAAAAATTATCTTACTTGATTGAATTCTTATTTTAGTATATTAATTTGTTCTTAGGTCACAAATCCACCCATTTTCTCATTTTATGTGATTTTTCCTATATGTATTATCATGTAAAGAACTTTCTGCTACCCTGGAGACTTTCCTTGTATCCTTTGACATTCTATGAGGCATTAGTTTAATTATTGGTGCAGATACTCTTCTGACAATACATTTCCTTATTAAAGTTACGTATATTTCTTATCTGTATACAGATTGATCTTAGAAATGTCTTAGAATGTTGTTGTGGGGGTAGAGCCAAGATGCCAGAGTAGAAGGACGAATCTGATGTAGCTATCCCCACATTATCCATAAAATACCCACACAAACGAATCTAAACAAATTATGGAGCTGCACAAGCCACAAAACGACAGAGTGAAAGAGATTTCCAGCCCAATGCAACCTGGAAGGCTGACTGGAAAGTTCTATTGCACCTAGCTCAGTGAGGAGCATAACCCAGCCTTGACCACAAAGCACAGCATGGACAGGACAGGAGCACGTTTCAGGGTTTGGAATCATGGGTAGCAGCTGCAGTTCCAAGATATTTCAACCCTCAAACACCAAAGACAGCTTCAAAGGTCTGTAAGAAAGCTCTTTAAAATGGGGGAGAGGAGAGCAAGGTCTGGCCCAGCTCCAAGCTGGCAATAGTCACTGCCTCAGCAGTGTCCATTGTGGAAGCCTTTTGCCCAAATACTCTGGGGAAATTGAGCTGTCAATCTGGGTTTCAGTCCTCAGAGACTGTCCTGGGTGAGGAGGAGCACTGTCATGGTGGAGCTGGTGGAGACTGGAGAAAGAATTCTACTCACAGATCCTGGGCAGAAAAGCTTGTGGTTGCTCCCACACCAGAACACAGGCCAGAAGAGGAGTAAACACCTGTCCATTGATTGCACAACCTTGGAAGAACTGATAACTTGCAGGTCCCTAGAGTATACTCTCCACTTGACAAAGGATTCAAAAGTCAAGTAACTGACTGGAAAAAAATGCCCCCAAACGGAGGGAAAATAACACTATAGAAGGTAATTTTCTTGGTGAACAGATATTTTCTTCCACCCTTTAGGATGAGAAAGAACAAAACATACCATCACAAGAAGACATAAAAGTCAAGGCTTCTACACTGAAAACCTACAAAAAGTAATACTTAATGGTCTCAGGCCATGGAAGAGCTCAAGAAACATCTTGAAAATCAAGTAAAGGAGGTGGAGGAAAAATTGGGAAAAGAAATGAGAAGGATGCAAGAAAATCCTGAAAAGCGAGTGAATAGCCTGCTAAATGAGAAACAAAAAAATGAAGAAAATGACACCTTTAAAAACAGACTAACTCAAATGGTGAAAGAGGTCGAAAAAGCCAATGAAGAGAAGAATACTTTAAAATGCAGAATTAGACAAATGAAAGGGGAGGTTCAAAAACTCACTGAAGGAAATAGTTCTTTAAAAATTTGAATGGAGCAGATGGAAGCTAGTGACTTCAGGAGGAACCAAGAATTTGCGAAAGAAAACCAAAAGAATGAAAAAAAATAGAAGACAATATGAAATATATCATTGGAAAAGCAATTGACCTGGAAAATAGACCCAGGAGAGACAACTTAAAAATTATAGGACTACACGAAAGCCATAATAAAAAAAAAGAGTCTAGGCATCATCTTTCATGAATTTATCAAGGAATCCTGCCATGATATTCTAGCAAAAGAGTGGAAAACAAATATTGAAAGAATCCACCAATCACCTCCTGAAAGAAATCCAAAACAAAAAACTCCTAGGAATATTATAGCCTAATTCCAGAGTCCCCAGGTCAAAGAGAAAATATTGCAAGCAGCCAGAAAGAAACAATTTGAGTATGGTGGAAATGCAATCAAAACAACACAAAATCTAGCACATCTACATTAAGGGATCATAGGGCTTGGAATACAATATCCCAGAAGTCAAAGGAAGTAGGGTTAAAACCAAAAATCACCTACCCAGCAAAACTGAGTATTATACTTCGGGGGGGGGGGGATGGTCTTTAAATGAAATAGAGGATGTTCAAGCATTATTGATGAAAACACCAGAGCTGAATAGAAAATTTGACTTTCAAACACAAGAATCAAGAGAATCATGAAAAGGAAAACAGGAAAGAGAAATCAAAAGGGGCTCACTAAAGTTGAACTGCTTATATTCCTACAGGGAAACATACTATTTGTACCTCTTGAGACTTTTCTCAGTATCTGTGTAGTTAGAGGGATTAAATATATATATGTATATGTATATAGACAGAAGGCACAGGGTGAGTTGAATAGGAAGTATATTATCTAAAGAATAAAATTAAGTGGTGAGAGAAGAATATATTGGGAGGAGAAAGGGAGACATGGAATGAGGCAATTTATCTCCCATAAAAGAGGCAAGAAAAAGTTTTTCAATGGAGGGGAAAAGGTGTAAGATGAGAGGGGAAAAGTGAAGCTTACTCTCATCACATTTGGCTTAAGGAGGGAATAATATGCACACTCAATTTGGTATGAAAATCTATCCCCTTCTCCCCTACAGGAAAGTAGGGGAGAAGGGGATAAGTGGGATATGAATGGGATGATAGAAGGAGGGAAATAGGAGGAGGGAATAAGTAGAAGTAAACCCTTTTTGGGAGGGACAAGGTCAAAATTAAGAATAGAATAAATGGGAAGCAGAATAATTTGGCGGGAAATATAGTTAGTCTTTCACAACATGACTATTACAGAAGTCTTTTGCGTAACTATACATGTATAGCCTATACTGAATCGTTTGCCTTCTTAGTGGGGATGGGTGGGGAGGGAAGAAGGGAGAGAAGTTGGAACTCAAAAGTTTTAGGAATGACTGTTGAGAATTGTTTTTGCATGCAAGTGGGAAATAAGAAATACTGGTAATGGGGTATAGAAATCTATCTTGCCCTACAAGAAAAGAGAGATAATGGGGATAACGAAAGGGTGGGGTGTGATAGAAGGGAGGTGGGGATTGCAAGAAGGGACAATCAGGATGCATGATGTCTTGGAGTGAGGGGAGGGGAAAGATGGGAAGAAAATTTGGAACAAGAAACCTTGTGGAAATGAATGTTGAAAACTAAAAATAAATAAATTTAAATAAAGAAAAAAAGAAATATGTGGTTTGCTTGAGTGAGCTGTCATTAAACATTTGGAAAGATTTTAAATGGAATGTAAATTACATTTTCCCCTTAGTCCCAGAGTCTGTTTCAAGTGTATATACTTTATCCCAATTGCCCTTATGGAGAGAAGGTGGAACTCAACTTTAAAAAAAATGGTAATCTCAATTCCAAACTATGCCAATCTATCCCAATCTATTAAAAATAATGATTTTTGGAGGGAAAAGAAGAGAAGAAAATGTATAACAGAGGCTTTAAACTCCAGACAAGTGATGAGATGGGAAGGAAACAACTGTCTACTTTCAATTAATTCAAAATATTCCCACATGAATAATCTATCAATGTACAATCATTACAGATAGTAGAAATGAGAGCAACATTGCTGTCAGTGATATCTAGAAAATCTCATTGTCTGTTTGGAGAATTGGAAAGGTGCTGTATCACCACAGAAGGCAAAATGTTCTGATTTCTTAGGAATAGGAGGCTACTGAAGTCTTCAAACCATAGAACAATGAGACCGATTGAAATTCTTGGGATCATCTGGTAATTTAAGAGAAGGGTAGGTAATAGTTTTGAAAGGAAAACAACTATAATTTAGAGGCACAATGAGTTTATCAGTTAATGAAAGATTAATGATATTTTGACAAGGTTATTGTGCTAGATGAACAAAATGGCATAGTCATAGCATAATTGTGATTTATCATAGCATTAAAAAGTTCCATATGATGTACTTATGGATAACATATAGGAACATCAATTCTGGGAGCCATGATGGCAGAATAATCAGTAGATCGCCATCTGTCTTCCATTCTGCTCCCCACACATCCATAAAACAGTGTCCCAGAACAGATCCTGTATTAGTGGAGCCAGCAGAAACATAGAGTGGTCCAATCTTTTGATCCAAATGCCTTAGAAGATTTCCAAATAAGGTCTGAATCACTTGGGTAAAAGAAGGGCACTGTCCCGGCCAGAAGGCATTCCAGCAAGTTCGTGCCCCCCTCTGTCTCAACAAATCAGGGAGAGATTCTCAGTTCCAGAATGGTGGAGCAGGCAAACAGCAACATAAGGAATCAAGGCCCTGCATGTGCCTTAGCGTCCATGAAAACCATCAAACTCCAGATCACAGAACTACTAAGTTCATTGGCACTGCCCCAAACAGGCAAGCCTCTTCCACCAGTGGACATCCCTGAGTTTCAGTATAGGCAAACATCCTCCAGTAGCCAAACCTCCCCATGCTTCAGCAAAGAGCTGGAATAATTCAGAAAACCTCCATCTGGCCTCAGCACATGCCAGGAACTATTACTAATAAAAGGGCTTAGCATCAGGTAAGCTGCTAGGTATCTACAGCCTACAGCTGCCAGCACCTGAGGCCACAGGGCACAAAACTAGTGAATAGGTCACTGGACCCCAGCAAAAGCAATTTAGGATAGTGCCTACTGGGCTCCAAAAGGAAAGCTCAACGTTAAATGCCAGGAAATAGCCAAAGAGAAGAGCATAAAATAAAACTGAAGACTAACCATAGACTGTTTCAATGGGGACAAGAAATATCAAAACACAAGCTCAGAAGAGGACAACATTGTCAGCATGCTCATGTCCAAAATCACAAAAAGGAATTTGAACTGGTCTCAAGTCCAAAAAACAACCCTGGAGGAGTACTAGAAGAGTTGTAAAAGTCGAATAAGAGAGGCAGAAGAAAAATTGAGAAATGAATTGACCAGTATACAAGAGAGAGTCAATAGCTTAGAAAAGAGAAGACAAAAACTAACTGAAGAAAACAGCTACTCAGAAAGTAGAATTGGTCAAATTAGAAAAAAAAAGTCAACTGAAGAAAAAAAAAAACGGTCCTTAATACACAGAATTGGCCAAGTAGAAATGGAGGCACAAAAGCTCACAGAAACGAAGAAATTCATGAAAAGTAGAAATGCTTAAACTGAAAACATATACAAACAATTCATTAAAAATAAGAATTGAGGAAGTGGAAGCTAGTGAATCTGTGGGACATAAAAACTCCCTCAAACAAAATCAAAAGAACAAAAAAGTAGAGGAAAATGTAAAAACGAAAGAAAAAAAACTTCATTGGCAAAATAACAGACAGGAGAATAGATCCTGGAAAGGTAATTTAATAATTATCCTTTTACCTGAAAGCCATGATCAAAAAAATATCATGAACAGCATCTTTCAAGAAATTATCAAGGAAAACTGATATGACTTTCTAGACCTAGAAGGCAAAGTAGGCATTGGAGGAATCTACTGGTCATCTCATGAAAAGGATTCCCAAATGAAATTGCCAAGAATATCATAGCCATATTTCAGAATTTTCAGGTCAAAGTGAGAAATAGCAAGCATCCAGAAAGAAACAATTTAAATATCATGGAACCACAGTCAGGGCTATGCAAGACTTAGCAGTTTCTACATTAAAGACTCACTGGATCTGGAATATGATATTCCATAAGACAAAAGAATTTGAATTGCAACAACGAATCAACTATCCAGTAAAATTAAGTACAATCTTTCAGACGTAAAGATCAATATTCAATGATATCTAATTTAATTTAATCCTTCCTGATTAAAAAAACAGCATTAAACAGAATATTGATCTGTAGATAAAAGACTCAAGAGAAGCATAAAAAGTAAATAGGAAAAAAACATGCTAGTTAATAAGATTAAACTCTTTACATCCCTGAAAGGGAAGATGAATGAAGAAATTTATGAGAACTGTATCCTTATTGTTGCATTTAGAATAGGGTATAGATAGACAGAGAGTGTGGTGTGAGAATGTTTAATTTGATGTGTTGATAAAAATAATTAATGAAGATGGAATATAATCGATTGTATTCAGAGAAGAGAAAAGGAGAGGTCAGAAAGGTAAATATATATCACAAGAAGAGGAGCCAAAACCTATTATAGTAAAGAGAAAGAAACGAAAAGGATGCGGGTATTGTCTGAACCTCAGTCTCATCATATTTGGCTCAAAAAGACAATAAAACATACATTCATTTGGCTATAGAAAACTACCATACTCTATAGAGAAGTAGGAGAGAAAGGGGAAAGAAAAGGGAGGGGTGGACAAAAGGAAGGGAAGAGAAGAGAAAATAAGAATTATGGGAGAGAGGAAAGAAAAGAAAGAGGTGCTGACAGAAGGGAGAGCAGACTGAGAGAAGTAGTGGTAATAAGCAAAACACTACCGGGGAAGAAAGGAGAGAGAAAAGCAGAAATGGGGGGCAAAATAGTATCAAGAGATAGCCACAGTAAATAATCAGAACTGGGAATGTGAATGGAATGAACTCTCCCATAAAACAGAAGCAGAGAGGAAAGTGGATCAAGAAAATACAATACTAGAATATGCTGTTTACAATAAACACAATTCGGGGGCGGAGCCAAGATGGCGGAGTAGAAAGACGCACATACACATAGCTCTGAACCCACAACACATAGAACGGCTACAAGGAACTAACTCACGGGGAATTCTAAACCCAGAGGCCACGGAACATTGGAGCGAGGGAGATTTCTGTTCCAGAGAGACCTGCAAACCTCTCGCGGGGGGTCCTTCACGCTGCGGACTGGACGCCGGGACTGGGAGCCGAGTGCAGCCCTGCCGTGGCCCTGGCACTGAGAGGAAAAGATCCCAGCGGGCTTCAGGGACGGGATCTTCAGCGGCCACGCGGGTCACTCCACCCACAGAGGGACCTGCAAACCTCTCCCAAAAGGTCCGTCCCGCTGCAGACACGGAGCCCAGCCTAGACCTGCTGCAGCCGCGGTGGCGCCACCGAGAGAAACAGATCCGACCAGGCTTCAGGGACGGGACCACCAGCGGCCGCACAAGTCCCTCCACCCACAGGTGACTGGGGTCGGTGAGAGAGTCTCTTTGGCGGGTCGAGAGGGGAGTGGGGTGCCCCCTTTATTCAGGCCCCCCCGGGAGGTAGAAGCTGAGAGGCGGCTGCAGACCGGGGCTCCCCAAGCGGGCGGGAGCTTGAATCCATTGTGGAAGGTCTATGCATAAACCCCCTGAGGGAACTGAGGCTGAGAGGCAGCCCTGCCCCCACCTGACCACCTGCACATAATCTCATACTGAATAGCAGCCCTGCCCCCGCCAAAAGCCCTAAGGCTGGAAGCAGCATTTGAATCTCAGACCCCAAACACTGGCTGGGAGGATCAGGAGGCGAGGTGGGTGTGAGGAGAATAATCAGAGGTCAAGTCACTGGCTGGGAAAATGCCCAAAAAAGGGAAAAGAAATAAGACAATCGAAGGTTACTTTCTTGGAGAACAGACATTTCCTCCCTTCCTTTCTGATGAGGAAGAACAATGCTTACCATCAGGTAAAGACACAAAAATCAAGGCTTGTGTGTCCGAGCCCATCCAATGGGCTCAGGCCATGGAAGAGCTCAAAAAGAATTTTGAAAATCAAGTTAGAGAGGTGGAGGAAAAACTGAGAAGAGAAATGAGAGAGATGAAAGAAAAGCATCAAAAGCAGATCAGCTCCCTGCTAAAGGAGACCCAAAAAAATGCTGAAGAAATTAACACTTTGAAAACTAGCCTAACTCAATTGGCAAAAGAGGTTCAAAAAGCCAATGAGGAGAAGAATGCTTTCAAAAGCAGAATTAGCCAAATGGAAAAGGAAATTCAAAAGCTCACTGAAGAAAATAGTTCTTTCAAAATTAAAATCGCACAGATGGAGGCTAATAACATTATGAGAAAGCAAGATATCACAGAACAAAGAGAGAAGAATGGAAAAATGGAAGATAATGTGAAATATCTCATTCGAAAAACAACAGACCTGGAAAATAGATCCAGGAGAGAAAATTTAAAAATTATGGGACTACCTGAAAGCCATGATCAAAAGAAGAGCCTAGACATCATCTTTCATGAAATTATCAAGAAAAACTGCCCTGACATTCTAGAACCAGAGGGCAAAATAAATATTCAAGGAATCCACAGAACACTGCCTGAAAGAGATCCAAAAAGAGAAACTCCTAGGAACATTGTGGCCAAATTCCAGAGTTCCCAGATCAAGGAGAAAATATTGCAAGCAGCTAGAAAGAAACAATTCAAGTATTGTGGAAATACAATCAGGATAACACAAGATCTAGCAGCCTCTGCATTAAGGGATCAAAGGCCATGGAATAGGATATTCCAGAAGTCAAAGGAACTAGGACTAAAACCAAGAATCACCTACCCATCAAAACTGAGTATAGTACTTCAGGGGAAAAATTGGTCTTTCAATGAAATAGAGGATTTTCAAATTTTCTTGATGAAAACACCAGAGCTGAAAAAAAAATTTGACTTTCAAACACAAGAATGAAGAGAAGCATGAAAAGGTGAACAGCAAAGAGAAGTCATAAGGGACTTACTAAAGCTGAATTGTTTACTTTCCTACATGGAAAGACAATATTTGTAACTCTTGAAACATTTCAGTATCTGGGTACTGGGTGGGATTACATACACACACATGCACACACGCACACATACATAGAGACAGAGTGCACACAGTGAATTGAAGAGGGTGGGATCATATCTTTAAAAAAATGAAATCAAGCAGTGAGAGAGAAATATTGGGAGGAGAAAGGGAGAAATTGAATGGGACAAATTATCTCTCATAAAAGAGGCAAGCAAAAGACTCATTAGTGGAGGGAAAAAGAGGGGAGGTGAGAGAAAAACATGAAGTCTACTCTCATCACATTCCACTAAAGGAAAGAATAAAATGCATACTCATTTTGGTAGGAAAACCTATCTCACAATACAGGAAAGTGGGGGACAAGAGGACAAGCAGGGTGGGGGGGATGATAGAAGGGAGGGCATGGGGAGGAGAGTGCAATTCGAGGTCGACACTCATGGGGAGGGATAGGATTAAAAGAGAATAGAAGTAATGGGGGACAGGATAGGATGGAGGGAAATATAGTTAGTCCTATACAACACAACTATTATGGAAGTCATTTGCAAAACTACACAGATTTGGCCTATATTGAATTGCTTGCTTTCCAAAGGGAAGGGGTGGAGAGGGAGGGAGGTAAAGAAGTTGGAACTCAAAGTGTTAGGATCAACTGTCGAGTAATGTTCTTGCCACTAGGAAATAAGAAGTACAGGTAAAGGGGTATAGAAAGCTATCTGGCCCTACAGGACAATAGAGAAGATGCAGACAAGGGCAGAGAGGGATGATAGAAGAGAGAGCAGATTGGTCATAAGGGCAATTAGAGTGCTTGGTGTTTGGGGGTGAGCGGATAAAAGGGGAGAAAATTTGTAACCCAAAATTTTGTGAAAATGAATGTTAAAAGTTAAATAAATAAATTTAATAAATTCAGGGAAAAAAAAACAATAAACACAATTCAAGCAGACATATGCACACTGAGTAAAAGGTAAAAGGTTAGAACAGAATACAGTATGCTTCAGCTGAATTTTTATAAGGGTAACAATCCTGATCTCAGACAAAGAAAAAACAAAATTACATCTATTTAAAAAGATGGGGAAGGAAAATGCATCCCACAAAAAAATACCATAGAAAATGAAGTAATATCAATACTAAACATACATGCAACAAGTGATAGAGTGTACAAATTACTGGAGGAGAAGTTAAGGGAGAAACAGACAGCAAAACTACAGTAATGGGGGACCACAACCTCCCCCTGTCAGAACTCAGTAATTCTAACCGCAAAATTAAGAAGAAAGAATTTAAAAGAGGTGAATAGAATTGTATAAACCTTAGATATAGTAGGCTTCTGGAAAAAAATTGAGTGGGAATAGAAAGGAATATATCTTTCTTCTCAATGGTACATGGCACCTACACAAAAATTGACCATGTAATTGGGCATTAAAACCTCACAAACCAATGCTGAAAAACAAATTTCTGCCTTTTCACATGATGACGCAAGAAAAATTACATGTAACAAAGCCTATGGAACGATAGACTGAAATCACTTGGAAACTTAATAATCTAATCCTAAAGAATGAGTGTGTCAAAAAAAACATCATAGAAATAATCAATAATTTCATCCAATTGAATGACAATAATGAGATAACATACTTAAACTTATGACAGAGAGTCAAAGTGGTTCTTAGGGGAAATTTTACATCTCTAAATATTTGCATGAATAAAAAAGAGAAAAATAAGATATATTAATTGAACATCTAGCTAAAAAATTAAGGAAACAACAAATTAAAATCTCTAAATACCAAATTAAAAATTCTGAAAATCAAGGAAGAGACTAATAAAATGGAATGTATGAAAATTGTTATATTGCTAAACAAAACTTAGGGATGGTTTAATGAGAAAACTAATAAAATAGATAAATGTTTGGTTAATTTGTTTTAGAAAAAGAAAGAAAAAATAAATTGTCAGTATGAAAACTGAAAACAAAGAACTTACCACCAAAGAAAAGGAAATTGAAACAATGATTAAGTTCTATTTGTTCATCTGTATACCAAGAAATCTGGCAATCAAAGTGAAATGAATGAGTACTTGCAAAAATAATAATAATAATAATAATTTCTCAGCTTAACAGAAGAGGAAATAAAATACTTAAATAACCCTGTTTCAGAAATAGAAATTGAACAAGGCATCAATGAACTCCTTAAGTAGAAATCACCAGGGCCAGATGGATTTATAAGTGAATTTTAGGAAATATTTAAAGAACAATTAATCATAATAATAGGTAAGCTATTTGGAAAAATAAGTGGAGACCTATCAAATTCTTTCTATAAAAAAGTATCATCCTGATGCCTAAACATGGAATACACAAATATAGAATTAAAATATAGAATGATTTCTCTAATGAATTTAGGTGCACACAATTAAAATCATATATTATCCAAGGGATTCCAGCAATTTATCATGAAAATAATACCCTATGACTAAGTTGTACTAATAGCAGGAACGCAGGATTGGTTCACTATTAGAAAAACTATCAGCATAATTGACCATATCAGTAACAAAATTTGTAAAAATCATTTGATTGCCTAAGTAGTTGCAGAAAAAACTTTAGACAAAATACAATACCCCATTCCTATTTGAAACACTGGAGAGCATAGAAATCGTTGAAGTTTTCCTTCAAATGATAAGTAGTATCTATCTAAAATGATGAACAGGTATTATATATAACTGGGATAAGCTGGAAGCATATCTGATATGAACAGAGGTGAAACATGAATGTATTTTATCACCACTGTTATCTAATATTGTACTAGAAATTTTAGCTTTAACTCCAAGAGAATAAGGAATTGAAAAAAAAAGGAATAGTTAATGAAGAAACAAAGCTATCACTCTGTGCAGATGATATGGTGGTATACTGAGAGAATCCCAGAGAATCAACTAAACAACTGCTTAAATAATAAACAACTTTATCAGAGTTTCAGGATATAAAATAAACCTACATAAAACGTTAGCATTTCTATATATTTCTGACAAAGCCGAGCAGCATGAAATAGCAAGGGAAATTCCATTGAAGTAACTGTAGACAAAAATAAAATATTTGAGAGTCTACTTGCCAAGACAGACCCAGGAACTATATGAACACGATTTGAAATTACTTTTCACACAACAGATCTAAAGAACTGGAAAATTTCATTTGTCAATTGGTAGGTCAAGCTAATGTAATAAAAATAACAATTCTATCTAAAATAATTATTGCGTCACACAAATGTAATTAACAAAAAATATTTTAGAGAGCTAGAAAAAATAATAAGAAAATTAAACTGGAAAAACAGAAGTCCATAATATCAAGAGAATTTTTAAAAAGTAATGCTAGAGAAGGCAACCTAACTGTATCACATCTAAAACTGCATTATAAAGTGGCAATTACTGAAACTGCTTGTTACTGGAGAAATAGATTGTTGGATTAGTGGATTAGATCAGGTACACAAGACACAACAATCAATGATAAATAGTACATATGTGGAGAACTGTCCATTTTCTCTTTCATTCCTTGTAAGTTTTCTTTTGTTCTTTCCTGTGCACTTTTTTACTTTGCTCTCCCTGAATCGCCAGTTGTTTGGATATCTTCCTCTATAGCTCTCTCTCTCTCTCTCTCTCTCTCTCTCTCTCTCTCTCTCTCTCTCTCTCTCTCTCTCTCTCTCTCTCTCTCTCTCTCTCAATACACACACACACGTATGTATGTATACACACATACATATGTATATATATTATATATATATAAAACATTCACATTTATACATAGATATATAGACATAATTTCCCAAATTCTACTCCATATTTTTTTTTATATTTGTGCGTAAGTTTTGTTTCCTATCCCTCCTACCTTCTCTACTTAGCTTCTACTCACTATCTTGCCCTCCTATTACTTGCCTACCACCCCTCCAAGGATCCCTCCCCTATCCTCCCATTCCCATAAATCTAAACACCTTTCCATACCCCCATTTAACGTTTTCCCTCAGCTTCCCCTATAAATATCCTTCCTTTGTCCTCTCCTTCTTTGCTATGCCCCTTCAATTCTATTTCTCTTGAATTTAAAATACTTTTTATACTCTTTAAAATACATGTAGTGTTCCATCTTCAACCCATTCCCAATGATAGGTTACCAGAACTATAAATTCTCCTTCCCCATCTAATTCTTCTGTATCAATTCTCTCACCACTCTTTGCAGAACAGTTGGTTCTGGCCTTTTTTATCGGCAGAGGTCCCTTGATCTTCCCAGGCTAAGATGCCCAACAACTCTCACTATATCAGCAATAAAATTTCCTGTTCCTGGGCTGAGGCAACCTCTCAAATTCAACCCAGGGCTTGTGGTTTGTTGCTTCAGTGGCCTGCCACTTGTTGTTAAAGCAGAGCCTAGCCTGAGTCTGTTTACTCTTAATAATGACCCAAACTTCTGGTATTTTTCTTCTGCTCTTCGAAAATTGTCCCAGGAATGCCAGGACTGTCCCCCATTCTTATTTATCTTTACTGGTACTTTCTTTACCCTAAGGTGATATTTTATACCTTTTTTGGGGGAGGAAATCTTGAGAGCTTAGAATTTTCTGATCTACTCTGTCATCTTCCTAATCTACTATTTGATAAACCCAAAGACTAGAGTTTCTGGGATAAGGGCTCACTATGTGACGGAAACTACTGGGAAAACTAAAGAACAGTGTGACTGAAACTAGACATAAACCAACATCTTATTATATATACCAAGATAACTTCAAAATAGGTAAATGATTTAGACATTAAGGTTGAAACTATAAGCAAATTATGAGAGGAAGTAATATTTTATTTGTCAGTTCTATGAACCGAAGAATTTATGAACAAAGAAGGGGTGGAGAACATTATGAAATGCAAAATGGATAATTTTGAATACATTAAATTTAAAAAATGTACAAAGTCAATTCTACCAAGGTTAGAAGGGAAGCAGAATGCTGGAAAACAATTTTTACAACCAATGTCTCTGATAAACAGTTCATTTCTAAAATGCATAGACAACTGAGGTAAATTTATAAGTATTTAAATCATTCCCCAATTGATAAGTGGTCAAAGGATTTGAACAGGCAGTTTTCAGATGAAGAAATTAATACCATTTGTAGTTATGTAACAGTTCTCTAAATCACTATTGATTAGAGAAGTATAAATTAAAACAACTCTGAGGTGCCACATCACACCTATCAGATTGACTAACATGACAAAACAAGAAAAGGATAAATTTGGAGAAAATGTGGGAAAATTGGGTCACTAATGCATTGTTGGTGGAGTTGTAAACTGATCTAACCGTTCTGGAAAGTAATTTAGAACGATGTCCAAAGGACTATAAAATTTGCATATCCTGTGACTCAGCAATACCAATTCTAGGGTTGTATCATAAAGAGGTCATCAAAATGGAGAAAAGACTCATATGTACAAAAATATTTTAGCAGTTTTTTTTAATGGCAAATAATTGGAAACTAAGAGGATGCCCATCAGATGGAGAATGGCTTGAACAAGTTATTGTATCTGCATATAATGGAAAACTATTGTGCTATAAGAAATAATTAGCCAGAGGACTTCAGAAAAACCTGGAAAGATTTATAGGAACTGCTGCTTCTTGAAGTGAGCAGAACCAGGAGAATATTGTACACAGTAAAAGTCACAGTTTCCAATGACTGATTTTCATAAAGTTAGTTCTCAACAATTCAAGAATCTATGACAACTCAAAAAGAGTCATGATGCAAAACTTATCCACACACAGAGAAAGAACTATGAAACCTGAATAGGGATCAAAGCATACTATGTGATATTGTTTATCTTTTGTTGTCTTTGTTTAGTTTCTTCTTTCTTGTGATTCTTCCCATTGGTTCTAATTCTTCTTTTCAACATGAGTAATGTGAAAATATGTTTAATATGAATATGTATGTAGAGCCTATTTGAGACTGTATGACATGTTGGGGAGGGGAAGGGAGAAAAAATTGGAAACTCAAAAGATTATGGAGGTAATATTGAAAATCAAAGAAAAAATTAATTAAAATAAAAGAAGTAATCTCATAAAATAAATGTCATAATGGAGATGCAATTCTCAAGAGTTACGTGTATCATCTTATGATACAGGGATTTAAATGGTTTTCTCTTATTGAATAACATATATTTTTTTTAAATTCCTTTCTCTTCAGTCTTGAAGTTACAGATAAAATATTCGTTTGAGCTCTATTCTTTTCATCAGGAAGTTTAGAAGTTCCTTGTTTCACTGAAATTCCATCTCCTTCCCTGAAAGTTTATGCTCATTTTTGCTGGATATTTGTTTCTTGGTTGATACCCAAGCTCCAATGGAATATAATATTACAAGTCCTCCATTCTATTTATTTGGAAACTGTAAGGTCCTGCTTAATCATGGCTGTTTTTCCACAATATTTAAATTGTTTCTTTATGGCTTCTTTGAGTATTTTCTCCTTAATCTGATATTTCTGCAATTTAGCCCCAATATTGAGCATTTCATTTTGGGATCGCTTTCAGGAGGTGATTGGGAAATTTTTTCAATTATTATTTTACCCTAGGACTCCACAGTTTTCCTTTATAATTTCGGCAAAGATGTTCTCCCAGTTCTTTTCTTTTATATATCGACTTTCTGGTAGACTATTAGTCCTTAAATTATCTCTTCTGTATCTATTTTTCAGGTCAATTGTTTTTACAGTGAGGTGTTTTACATTTTCTTCTATTTCTTCAATCTTTTGATTTTGTTTCACTGATTATTAATCTCTCATAGAGTCATTAGCTTCCACTTATCCCATTTTAATTTTTTTTATTGTTTCATTCCGTTTATTTTATTATTTTTATTTTTTTAAATTATTTTTTAATGTTTAACAATCACTTCCATACAATTGAGATTTTATCCCCCCCACACCTACTCCCCGCTACCCCCCTCCCTCCCCACGACTGCATACAGTTCTGTATAGGTTCTACGTATACTTTCCTATTGAGTACATTTTCACTATAGTCATGCTATGTAGTCAGACTAAAATAAATGGAAGAAATCATATAACAAATCAAAACATGATACACAAAAACATACACATACACAAACATGATCTGTTACATTCTGTGAATGACGTCCATATTTATTTCTCTGAGTGTGGAAGGAAATTTGCCTTAGAGAACCACCATTGGGATTTTTTTTTTAAGAAGTTCTTGCGTTATTACAAAATTCCAAGTCTACCAGAAAAAAACTCTCGCACACTGTGGTCGTTGCTGTGCACAAAGTTCTCCTGCTTCTACTCCTTTCACTCAGCATCAGGTAATATAAGTCCTTCCAGGCCTTTCTGAAGTCTTCTTTTTTTTTTTTTTAATTAAACTTTTAACATTTATTTTCACACAATTTTGGGTTACAAATTTTCTCCCCTTTTTCCCCTCCCCCCCCCAAACCCAAGCTTTCTAATTGCCCCTGTGACCTATCTGCTCTCTCCTCTATCCTCCCTCCCTGCCCTTGTCTCCGTCTTCTCTTTTGTCCTGTAGGGCCGGATAGCTTTCTTGATCCCTTAACCTGTATTTCTTGTTACCCAGTGGTAAGAACATTACATTTGGTCCTAACACTTTGAGTTCCGACTTCTTTAGCTCCCTCCCTCTCTACCCCTTCCCCTTGGAAGACAGGCAGTTCAATATAGGCCATATCTGTTTAGTTTTGCAAATGATTTCCATACTAGTTGTGTTCTATAGGCCTAACTATATTTCCCTCCATCCTGTCCTGTCCCCCATTACTTCTATTTTCGTATGGTCCTTTCCCTCCCCATGAGTGTCGACCTCGTATTGCATTCTCCTCCCCATGCCCTCCCCTTTATCCTCCCCCCCATCCTGCTTGTACCCCTGTCCCCCACTCTCCTGTATTATGAGATAGGTTTTCCTATCAAAATGAGTGTGCATTATATTCTTTCCTTTAGTGGAATGTGATGAGAGTAGACCTCGTGTTTTTCTCTTGCCTCCCCTCTTTATCCCACCCCTAATAAGTCTTTTGCTTCCCTTTTTTATGAGAGATAATTTGCCCCCTATATCTTCTCCCTTTCTCGTCCCAATATTTCTCTCTCACTGCTTGATTTCATTTTTTTTTTAGTATATGATCCCATCCTCTTCAATTCACTCTGTGCACTCTGTCTCTATGTATGTGTACGTGTGTGCATGTGTGTGTGTGTGTACTCCCACCCAGTGCCCAGATACTGAAATGTTTCAAGAGTTATAAATATTGTCTTTCCATGTAGGAATGTAAACAGTTCAAGTTTAGTAAGTCCCTTATGATTTCTCTTTGCTGTTCGCCTTTTCATGGTTCTCTTCATTCTTGTGTTAGAAAGTCAAATTTTCTTTCCAGCTCTAGTCTTTTCATCAGGAAAATTTGAAAGTCTTCTATTTCATTGAAAGACCATTTTTTCTCCTGAAGTATTATACTCAGTTTTGCTGGGTAGGTGATTCTTGGCTTCAGTCCTAGTTCCTTTGACTTCTGGAATATCCTATTCCATTCCCTTCTATCCCTCAATGTAGAAGGTGCCAGGTCTTGTACTATCCTGATTGTATTTCCACAATACTTGAATTGTTTCTTTCTAGCTGCTTGCAATATTTTCCCTATCACCTGGGAATTCTGGAATTTGGCCACAATGCTCCTAGGAGTTTCTCTTTTTGGATCTCTTTCATGCGGTGTTCTGCGGATTCCTTGAATATCTATTTTGCCTTCTGGTTCTAGAATCTCAGGGCAGTTTTCCTTGATAATTTCGTGGAAGATGATGTCTAGGCTCTTCTTTTGATCATGGTTTTCAGGTAGTCCCAGAATTTTTACATTGTCTCTCCTGATTCTCTTTTCCAGGTCAGTTGTTTTTCCAATAAGATATTTCACATTATCTTCCATTTTTCGAATCTGCGCGGTATGTTCTGAGATATCTGTCTTTCTTGAAAAGTCCAAAGCTTCCATCTGCACCATTCCAGATTTGAAAGATCTATTTTCTTCAGTGAGCTTTTAAATCTCCTTTTCCATTTGGTTAATTCTGCTTTTGAAAGCATTCTTCTCCTCATTGGCCCCTTGCACCTCCCTTGCAAGCTGAGTTAGGCTAGTTCTCAAGGTGCCAATTTCTTCAAGATTTTTTTGGTTCTCCTTTAGCAGGGAGCTGATCTGTTTTTCATGCTTCTCCCTTATCCCTCTCATTTCCCTTCCCAGTCTTTCGTCCACCTCTCTAACTTGATTTTCAAAATTCCTCTTGAGCTCTTCCCTGGCCCGAGCCCATTGGGTGGGCTGGGACACAGAGTCCTCGATTTCTGTGTCTTTGCCTGATGGCAAGCCTTGTTCCTCCCCATCAGAAAGGAAGGGAGGAAGTGTTTTTTCTCCGATTAAGTACCCTTCAATAGTTTTATTTCTTTTCCCTTTTCTTGCCATTTTCTCCACCTAGTGGCCTGACCTCTGAATGTTCTCCTCTCACCCACCTCGCCTCCTGGTCCTCCCAGCCAGCGTTTGGGGACTGAGATTCAAATGCTGCTTCCCGCCTTAGGATTTTTGTCGGGAGCAGGGCTGTTATTCAGTGTTAAATTAGGATCAGGTGCTGAGGTCAGGGGCAGGGCCGCCTCTCTGGCTCAGTTCCCTCAGGGGGTTTATGCACAGACCTTCCACAATGGATCCAGGCTTCCGCTGGCTTGGGGAGCCCCCGTCCACAGCCGCCTCTCAGCCCCCACCTCCCGGGGGGGCCCGAGCCTTGGGGGCACCTCACTCCCCTCTCAACCCGCCAAAGAGACTCTCTCACCTACCCCCGTCAGTCACCTGTTGGTGGGGGGGCCCGTGCTGCCGCTGGAGATCCTGTCCCGTAGCCCTCTCGGGTCTTTTTCTCACGGTGTCGCTGCCGCGGTATGGTTGCTCTCTGCTACCAGCCCTGGCGCCCAGTCCACGGCGCGAAGGACCCCCCATGAGAGGTTTGCAGGTCTCGCCGGAACAGCAGTCTCCCTCGCTTAAATATTCCATGGTCTCTGGGTGCAGAATTCGCCCTGGGTTAGTCCCCTCTGGCGTTCTGTGGTTTGTGGGTTCGGAGCTATGTGTATGTGTGTCTTTCTACTTCGCCATCTTGGCTTCACCCCCCTGAAGTCTTCTTGTTCATCATTTCTTATGGCACAATAGTACTCCATTACATTCATATACCGTAATTTATTCAGCCATTCCCCAATTTGTGGACATCCCCTTGACTTCCAGTTTTTGGCAACTACAAAGAGTGCTGCTATAAATATTTTTGTACGTGTGGGACCCTTTCCCATTTTTATGATGTCTTGGGGATACAGTCCTAGTAGCAATATTGCTGGGTCAAAGGGTATGCACATTTTTGTAGCCCTTTGGGCACAGTTCCAAATTGCTCTCCAGAATGGTTGGATGTGCTCGCAGCTCCACCAACAATGAATTAGTGTTCCAACTCTCCCACATCCTCTCCAGCATTTATTATTTTCTTGTTCTGTCATGTTTGCCAATCTTATAGGTGTGATGTGGTACCTCAGAGTTGTTTTGATTTGCATCTCTCTAATCAACAGTGATTTAGAGCATTTTTTCATATGATTATAGATATCTTTAATTTCTTCTTCCAAAAATTGCCTGTTCATATCCTTTGACCTTTTATCAATTGGGGAATGACTTGTATGATTATACATTTGAGTCAGTTCTCTATATATTCTAGAAATGAGGCCTTTATCCCCGAGCTTAGCTGTAAAAATTCTTTCCCAATTTACTACATCCCTCCGGATTTTGGTTGCATTGGGTTTGGTTGTGCAAAAACTTCTCAGTTTCATTTAATCAAAATTATCCATTTTGCACCTCATAATGCTTTCTATCTCTTCTTTAGTAAAAAATTCTTCCCTTCTCCATAAATCTGATAAATACAGCATTCCTTGCTTCTCCAGTTTATTCATGGTATCAATCTTTATACCTAAATCATGTACCCATTTGGACTTTATTCTTGTGTGTGGTGTCAGGTATGGGTCTATGCCTAATTTCTGCCACACTGTTATCCAGTTTTCCCAGCAATTGCTGCTTTATAGTACAGTCTGAGGTCTGGTAGCTCTAGACCACCTTCCCAAGCATTTCTTTTCATTAGTCCCTTTGATATTCTGGACCTTTTGTTTTTCCAAATGAGTTTTGATATTATTTTATCCAGCTCTAGAAAATAATTGTCTGATAGATTAATTGGTATGGCACTAAATAAGTAAATTAATTTAGGTAGAATTGTCATTTTTATTATATTAGCATGGCCTACCCATGAGCAACTAATGTTTTTCCACTTACTTAAATCTGACTTTATTTGTGCAAAAAGTGTCTTGTAATTGTGTTCATATAATCCCTGGGTTTGTTTTGGCAGGTAAACTCCTAAGTGTTTTATACTGTCTACCCTAACTTTAAATGGGATTTCTCTTTCTATCTCTTTCTGTTGGACTTTGTTGCTAATATATAGGAATGCAGAAGATTTGTGTGGGTTTATTTTGTAACTTGCAACTTAGCCAAAGTTGTTTATTATTTCAAAATTTTTTACTTGAATCTCTGGGATTCTCTAAGTAAATCATCATATCTTCTGCAAAGAGTGATAACTTAGTTTCTTCTTTGGCTATTCTTATTCCTTCAATATCTTCATCTTGTCTAATTGCTACAGCTATCATTTCTAGTACCATATTGAATAATAGTGGTGATAATGGACATCCTTGTTTCACCCCTGATCTTATTGGGAATGCATCTAGCTTATTCCCATTGCATGTAATGCTTGCTGAAGGTTTTAGATAGATACTGCTTATTATTTTATGGAAAGTTCCCTTTATTCCTACGTTCTCCAGTGTTTTTAGTAGGAATGGGTGTTGTATTTTGTCAAAAGCTTTTTCTGCATCTATTGAGATAATCATGTGGTTTTTGTTAGCTTTGTTGTTGATGTGATGGATAATGCTAATAGTTTTCCTAATGTTGAACCAGCCCTGTAATCCTGGTATGAATCCTACATGATCATAATGAATTAATCTCGTGATAAGATGCTGTATTCGTTTTGCTAAAATCTTATTTAAAATTTTTGCATCTATATTCATTAGGGAAATTGGTCTATAATTTTCTTTGTCTGTTTTTCCTCTTCCTGGTTTGGGTATCAAAACCATATTTGTATCATAGAAAGAATTTGGGAGGACTCCTTCTTCCCTGATTTTCAAGAATAGTGTATGTAGTATTGGAATTAACTGTTCTTTAAATGTTTGATAGAATTCACTTGTGAATCCATCTGGCCCTGGAGATTTTTTCCTAGGGAGTTCATTGATGGCTTGTTCAATTTCTTTTTCTGAGATGGAGTTGTTTAGGTATTCAACTTCCTCTTCTCTTAATCCGGGCAATTTGTACTTTTTAAAATATTCATCCATCTCGTTTAGATTATCGAATTTGTGGGCATAAAGTTGGGCAAAGTAGTTTCTAATTATTGTTTTAATTTCCTCCTCACTGGAGGTGAGTTCACCCCTTTCATTTTTAATTTAATTTTAATTTGATTATCTTCTTTCTTTTTTTTAATCACATTGACCAAAGGTTTATCAATTTTATTAGTTTTTTCACAAAACCAACTATTGGTTTTTTTTATCAATTCAATAGTTTTCTTAATTTCAATTTTATTAATCTCTCCTTTGGTTTTCAGTATTTCTAATTTGGTATTTACTTGGGGATTTTCAATTTGTTCTTTTTCTAGCTTTTTCAACTGCAAGCCCAAGTCATTGATCTCCTGTTTCTCTATTTTATTTATGTAAGCATTCAAAGATATAAAACTTCCTCTAATAACTGCTTTTGCAGTATCCCATAAGATTTGGTATGTTGTCTCACTATTGTCATTCTCTTGAATGAAATTGTTGATTGTTTCTATGATTTCTTCTTTAACCCAACCCTTCTTTAGGATTAGATTATTTAGTTTCCAATTGATTTTTGGTTTCTCTTTCCATGGCCTTTTTTTTTTCTTTTTCTTTTCTTTTTTTTTCTTTTTTAATGTTTAACAATCACTGCCATACAATTGTGATTTTATCCCCCCCACCTACACCCCACTGCCCCGCTCCCTCCCCACGACTGTATACAATTCTGTATAGATTCTACATATACTTTCCTATTGAGTATATTTTCACTATAGTCATGCTATATAGTCAGACTAAGATAAATGAAAGAAATCGTATAACAAATCAGGACATGATACACAAACACATACACATACACAAACATGATCTGTTACATTATGTGAGTGACTTCCATATTTCTCTCTCTGAGTGTGGAAGGCATTTTGCCTTGAGAACCACCATTGGGATTTATTTATTTTTTTTTTTGTAAGAAGTTCTTGTGTTATTACAAAAATCTCGGTCTACCAGAAAAAACTCTCACACACTGTGGTTGTTGCTGTGCATAAAGTTCTCCTGGTTCTGCTCCTTTCACTCAGCATCAGGTCATATCAGTCCTTCCAGGCCTCTCTGAAGTCTTCTTCTTCATCATTTCTTATGGCACAATAGTACTTCATTACATTCATATACCATAATTTATTCAGCCATTCCCCAATTGATGGACATCCCCTTGACTTCCAGTTTTTGGCAACTACATAGAGTGCTGCTATAAATATTTTTATACATTCTCAATACCATGCTGTTAGGTAACTAGGTGTGCTCCAATCCGGGACGACCTCGAGGGCAGGGAGACTCCACCCATCAGGTATCTCCGGGGGAGAGGCATAAATACCCGAGCTAGCCGAGCTAGCTCAGTCTGACCTTCTCGAACCCCCGCTGTTCATGGAGGGCCTCGCAAGACTCTAAGATTTAGAAGTCCCACTTTTACCTGCCCGAGACTGTCCACACGGAATTGAGCTTCCAGTCCCAACAGTACATGTGGGACCCTTTCCCATTTTTATGATCTCTTGGGGTTATAGTCCTAGTAGCGATACTGCTGGGTCAAAGGTTATGCACATTTTTGTAGCCCTTTGGGCATAGTTCCAAATTGCTCTCCAGAATGGCTGGATGCGCTCGCAGCTCCACCAACAATGAATTAGTGTTCCAACTCTCCCACATCCTCTCCAGCATTTATTATTTTCTTGTTCTGTCATGTTTGCCAATCTTATAGGTGTGATGTGGTACCTCAGAGTTGTTTTGATTTGCATCTCTCTAACCAATAGTGATTTAGAGCATTTTTTCATATGATTATAGATATATTTAATTTCTTCTTCTGCAAATTGCCTGTTCATATCCTTTGACCATTTATCAATTGGAGAATGACTTGTATGATTATACATTTGAGTCAGTTCTCTATATATTCTAGAAATGAGGCATGGCCTTTTTATACATGTAATTTTTAATGCATTATGATCTGAGAAGGATGCATTGATTATCTCTACCTTTCTGCACTGGATTGTGAGATTTTTATGTCCTAGTACATGGTCAATTTTTGTAAATGTTCCATGTACCGCTGAGAAAAACGTATATTCCTTTCTATTCCCATTCAATTTTCTCCAAAGATCTATCATATCTACCTTATCCAGAGTTTTATTTACCTCCTTAATGTCTTTCTTCTTTATTTTGAGGTTAGATTTATCAAGTTCAGAGAGGGGAAGGTTGAGGTCCCCCACTAGTATAGTTTTGCTGTCAATTTCTTCCTTCAACTCCCCCAACCTCTCCTCTAAGAATCTGGATGCTATACCACTTGGAGCATACATGTTTAGTAATGATATTGCTTCATTGTCTATGGTGCCTTTTAGCAGGATATAGCTTCCATCCTTATCCCTTTTGATTAGATCTATTTCTGCTTTTGCTTTGTCTGAGATTAGGATTGCTACTCCTGCCTTTCTTACATGAGCTGAAGCACAATATATTCTGCTCCATCCTTTGACTTTTATCCTATGTGTATCCCCCCGTTTCAAATGTGTTTCTTGTAAGCAGCATATTGTTGGATTATGGCTTTTAATCCATTCTGCTATCCGTCTCCGTTTTATGGGAGATTTCATTCCATTCACATTCACAGTTATGATTACAATCTGTGCATTTCCCTCCAACCTGTTTCCCACCATTTGTGCTTTTAGGTCTCCTGTCTCCCTTCCCCTCCTCAATAGTATTCATTTTTCACCCCCTCCTCCTGCAGCCTTCCCCTCCTTCTTTTAGCCCCCCTCCCTTTTACTCCCCTTTACTCTTATTGCTTCTTCCCTCCCTTTTAGCCTCCCTCCCCTTTCTTCCCCCTTCCCCTCCTACTACCGATAGAGCTAGTTAGGATTATCTACTTAAGATTATTGTTCCCTCCTTTAACCTCTCAAACAATGCTCATCTCCCTCCCCTCCTTCCCTCTACTATAGTTTTGTACTTCTTCCTGTGATGTAATTTGCCATTTTCTGCTTCCTCCCTTTCACACCTCCTATTACAATCCCTTCTCATACTTAAATCATATTTTTGACATGACATCATTTACTTTATACCCGTTCCCTCTATGTATATCCCTTTTATCATAATAGCTGCACAGTTCTCAAAATTAACAGGCATCATCTTCCCTTACAGGGAGGTAAACAGTTTGCCCTAATTGAGTAACAAGTTTTTGTTTTTGATTTTTCCCCCCTGTTTACCTTTTTATGATTCTCTTGAGACCTGCATTTGAAGATTAAATTGTCTATTGAGTTCTGGCGTTTTGGTCAGGAAGCTCTGGAAATCCCTGATTTCGTTGAATGACTTTCTCCTTGCCTGAAATGTTATGCTGAGCTTTGCTGGGTAGTTGATCCTTCGTTGAAGTCCCAACTCCTTTGCCTTACGGAATATTGGGTTCCAATTTTTTCGATCTTTTAATGTTGAAGCTGCAAGGTCCTGTGTGATCCTGACTGTATGTCCTTGATATTTGAATTGTTTCTTTCTGGCTGCTTGTAGTATTTTCTCCTTCACTTAATCGCTCTGGAATTTGGCCACGATATTTCTTGGGGTTTTAAGGTTGGGATCCCTTTTGGTAGGGGAATGGTGGATTCTTTTGATGACGATTTTGCCCTCTGAGTCTAGTACTTCTGGGTAGTTGTCCTTCATGATTTCCTGTAAGATATTGTCCAGACTCTTTTCTTCATCATGAGTTTCTGGCAGGCCAATAATTCTTAAATTTTCTCTCCTGGATCTATTTTCCAGGTCAGTTGTTTTTTCAATTAAATATTTTACATTTCCTTCTATCTTTTCATTCTTTAGATTTTGTTTGACTGATTCTTGCTGCCTCATTGAGTCATTAGTTTCTACTTGCCCAATTATAATCTTCATCGTATTGTTTTCTTCAGTTAACTTTTGCATCTCCTTTTCCAAGTGACCAATTTTTCCCTTTAAGGAGCTATTTTCTCCATTTAATTTTTGTACTTCCTTTTCCATTCGACCAATTTTCCCAGTTAGGTTTTGTGTTTCCTTTTCCATTTGATCAATTTTCCCAATTAGGTTTTGGGTTCCTTTTCCGTTTGATTAACTCTTCCTTTTAGGGAATTATTCTCTCCAGTTAATTTTTGAACTTCCTTTTCCATTTGTTCAATTTTCCTTTCCAGAGTGATGTTCTCATCAGTGAATTCTTTTTTTATAATTTTAAAATCATTGGCCAGGTTTTTTTCTATTTCCTTCTTCAGCTGTTACAGGAAAGCTAGTTGTGCTTGTGAGAAGTTCATAGTTCCTTCTGAAGTTTCAGATGGAAGTACAGTCTCAGCTCTGACCTCTTTGGTGTTTGTGTTTTGGTCCTTATCCCCATAGAAAGATTCTGTGTTTTTTTCTCCCTTCTGCTTTTTCCTATTCATGATGTTGGCTGAGTGTTGTAGCTTCTGGTTCTTTCAGTCAGAAGGTATAGATCTTTGTGTTGAGCTGATGTGTGAAAAAGCTAAAAGCAGGTTTTTGTTTTTTGTTTCCCAGATCAACCCTGGGGTTAGCTTGTTAAATGTGTGGGAGGGGTGGTCTGGTCACAGGAGATCCCTCATCTGTACTGAGGCAAAGGCAAGCTCTGGGGATGGTGATCCCAGCTTCCTTATTGTCTTCCCTTTTACCCTGGAGGGCTGAGGCACGTCTAGATGCTAATGCATGTTCCCGCCCCTCCTGGGGCTTGTCTCTCAGCGCTGAGGCTTGCCTGGGTCTCAGTGCGAATTTTCTCTGCCTTGGTTCCTCTGTCCTTCTGGATCACCTCCACCAGAGTAGGAAGAATCCCCCTTTGCTATTTTCCTAGCCTCTGGTGTTTCCGCTGATCCAGGATTTTTCTGGGGAAATATTTTATGGTTCTTTCACGGTCATCTGGGTGGAGGAGAGAGCATTTACTTATCACTCTGCCATCCTGGCTCCCGGAAGTTCAAGTAGGTGACTTACCGAAGTTTAGTCTTCAGGCTGAAGGTTTCAAGGGCAGCTGCGCTGATATCTGGCGCTCAGCGGCTCTCACCGGCTTGGTTTGGCTGGTCTCCTGCTCTGCTGGTTCCGCCCGCAGCTCTCGGGCGTCTCAGGTCCCTTCCACCCCGCTGCACTGACCGTGCTGCGCTCTGCGCTGGGGGCTCACCCCAGCGGAACCGATCCCTCCCGTGGACCTTCCAGTATAACCTGGGCTCCGAATCCATCAAAGTCTGTCACCCACTGGATTCCGCACCTCCAAAGTTTGGTCAGATTCTCCTTTCAGAGGTATCCAGAGGAATTTGTCCAGGAGCTTAGGTGAGTCGTTGCTTTCACTCCACCATCTTGGCTCTGCCCCTCTCCCATTTTAATTTTTAACAAATTGTTTTCCTCAGTTACCTTTTGTACCTTCTTTTTCATTTGACCAATTCTGCTTTTGAAGGAGTTCTTTTCTTCAGTGAGTTTTTGTGTCTCCTTTCTGTTTGGCAAATCCTACTTTTTAAAGTATTGCTTTCTTTAGTAGATTTTTTCTCCCTTTTTGCCAATTGTTATTTTAAGACATCATTGACTTCAGTCAGTTTTGTTCTTTATTTAAGCAGTGGACTTTCCCTTGCATATCTCTGTAGTGCCAAGGCAATATTCACAGTGTGTAGAGAGAACCATGAATATGCTGGTACAATTTGAGTTATGAAATAGAGCAGCCTCACCACGTGGAAGACAGAACCAACACATTTATTCAGACACCAGAAAGCCCAATTTCAACACCAGAAAGCCAAATTCATCATAGTACCAAAGAAATCTATATACAATAACAATGCAGAGAGCAACACTCTCCCCAAGCCTTCCCTCTGTTAGGCTGCCCACAAACCAGTTCCCTTAAAAAAATCACACAAAAGCTCTCTCAACCACACCAGCCATCTTGCCTGCTTTTCTCTCTCTCCCTCAGTTCTGTCTGCTCTGAACAATTATTCTCTCAGCTCTGCTCTAGCTCAATCTCTTCCTGTTCTACCCTTCCTGCTCAACCTGTTCTTGTTCCATGTGACTTGGACTTATGTGCCTCAGGCTTCTATATGACTAAAATATGTCTCATGGACCTATTAATGAATGGGAAAGATCTTCCAATTCAAATTACCATTACAAACTCTAACTTCATTGTTGTTACTATATAGAAATCTAAAGGATTTCTGTGGGTTTATTTTACAACCTGCAAATTTGTTAAAGTTGTTAATTATTTCAAAATGAGTCTTTTTTAGTGATTCTTTAGGATTCTCTAGATATATATCATTTCATTCTTTTTTATGAAGTGAGGTTATTTGAGTATTTTATTTCCTTTTCTATTAATCTGGGCAATTTACATTTTTAAAGTATTCATCCACTTCACTAGAATCATCAGATTTATATGCATACAGTTGTACAAAAAGTCCCACTTAATTATTGTATTAATTTCCTCTTCACTGGTGATGAATTCACCCTACCCATTTTTGATACTGCAAAATTGATTTTCTTATTTTTTAAATCAAATTTATCTATTTTATTGTTTTTCTTGTGAAACCAGCTCTTAGTTTAATTTATTATTTCAATAGTTTTCTTAATTTCATTTTTATTAATATCTTCTTTAATTTTCAGAATTTTTAATTTGGTTGTTGGTTGGGACTTTTTTTTTTTTTGCTTTCTGGCTTTTAAAATTGCATTTCCAATTCATTGGTCTCCTCTTTTTCACTTTTATTCATGTAAGCATTTAGAGATAAAAATTTTCCCCTAAGAAGTGCTTTGGTTGAATCCCATAAGTTTGGTATGTGGTCTCATTATTGTTATTCTCTTGGATGAAGTTATTGATTGTTTCTGTGAATTTTTGTTTGAACCCCTCATTCTTTAGGCTTAGATTTTACAGTTTCCAATTAATCCTTATTCTACTTTTCCATAGTCCTTTATTTCATGTACTTGTTATTGAATTATGATCTGAAAATAATGCATTTAATAGTTCTGTCTTTCTGCATTGGATTGTGAAATTTTTATGCCCAAGTATACAGTGATGTTTTGTGTAGATGCCATGTACTGCCAAGAAAAATGGATATTCCTTTGTATCCCCATTCAATTTTCTCCAGAAGTCTACCATATCTAACTTTTCTATGTTTCTCCTCATCTTCTTAATTTCTTTCTTTTTTATTTTTTCCTTTGAATTACTGAGGTTTGAGAGGGGGGAGTTGACGTCCCCCACTACTTTAGTTTTGTTGTCCATTTTTTCCTGTAACTCATTTAACTTCTTTAAGAATTTGGATGCTATGTAACTTGGTACTTACATGTTTAATATTGGCATTGCTTAATTCTCTATGGTATCTTTCAGCAACATGCAGTTTCTTTCTTGGTCCCTTTCAGTTACGTATATTTTTTCTTTTGTTTGTCTGGTATCAGGACTTCCTGCTTTCCCTGCCTTTTTTCTTTTTTCTTTTTTTTACTTCAGCTGAAACATAATATATTCTTCTCCAGCCTTTTACCTTTACTCTTTGGGTATCTCTCTGCTTCAAATGTGTCTCTTGTAAACAACATTTTGTAGGATTCTGATTTCTAATTCATTCTTCTATCCAGTTCTGTTATATGGGAGAATTCATCTCATTTACATTCGCAGTTATCATTATTATGTATTTCTCTTCATCCTGTTTCCCCCATTTATATTTTTCTCACTCCTTTTTCCCTTTCCCTTTTCAGAAGAGGTTTTCTTCTGAGCAACACCTCTCAATCTGCACTCCCTTCTATTAGACCCACTCCCATTTTACCCTTTCCGTTGTAACTTCTTTTTCCCTTATACCGTCCTTTTTATCTGCCCTCTCCATTTTCTTTCCCTTTCCCCTTCCTACTTCCTATCAGATAAAATAGATTTCTCTCTCCAGATGAGTTTATGTATTATTCCCTCTTTGAGTCAAGTCTGCTGAGAATAAGATTCACAGAATACTAACTTTCCTCCTCACTTTCTCTTTACAGTTTGTGCCTCTTCATGTGATGTAATTTACCCTTTTCTGTTTCCTCCTTTCCTCTTCTCCCAGTACAAACCTTTTCTCACTCCTCGTGCAGCTGATATTTTTATCATCATATAAAATTCAACTTGTACCCAAACCCTCTATCTTTGCATGCCTCTTCTAAATGTTGTAATAATGATACACTTCTCATGAGTTACAAATATCATCTTCCCTTGAAGGGATGCAAACAATTTACCCTTATTTAAATAACGTGCTCCTTTTTCTTTCTTGTTTACCTTTTTTTAATAACTCTCCTTAGTCTTGTAATTACACATCAAATTTTCTGTTCAGTTCTGTTTCTATCATCAAAAAGATTTGGAAATCTTCTATTTTATTCAAGGTCCATCTCTTCCCCTGAAATATTATGCTCAATTTTCCTAGGGAGTTGATCCTTTGTTGTGATCCAAAGTCTTTGCTTTCTGGAGCATCATATTCCAAGTCATACGATTATAAATAATCTACTTCATTGTAGAAGCTGGTAGGTCCTGCATAATCTTAATTGTGTTTCCATGATATTTAAATTATTTCTTGGGGGTGGCGCCAAGAAAGAGGAGTGAATCCTCTAAAAAGAGAATCTAAACAAATTTTGGAGGGACACAATCCAAAAAGAGACAGTGTGGAAGATTTTCAATCCAAGGCAAGCCGAAAAGTCGACCAGAAAGATATGTTGCATGGGGCAGGAAGAGCTCACAGTGCATAGCACACAATGCACAGGCTATTCCAGCACAGACCCCACCACAACAAAGCCAAACAGGAAGCCCTAAGCGATCTGAAGCAGCAGCAGAACTGGAGAATCTCAAATAAATCAGTCCAGGAGAGGAGTTCCACTGAATTCCACCTGAGTGAAAGAGAACCGCAGAACCTCAGATGACTGCAGCAGTGGCTACTGAGATTATCAGCCCACAGACTGAATGTCTGTAAGTCACCTACTTGAACTTCCAGGATCCAAGATGTCAGAGTCATCAGTAAATGCTCTATCCCTCCATACCAATCAAACTACCAGATAATTATTTTGTATAGCTAGAAAAAATAATATCAAAATTCATGTGGAAGAACAAAAGATCCAGATTATCAATGGAACTGATGAAAAGAAATGCTAGGGAAGGTAGCTTATCCCTATCAGATCTCAAATTGGATTATAAAGCAGCAATCATCAAAGCAATTTGTTACTGGCTAAGAAATAGATGGGTAGACCAGTGGAATAAGTTGGGTATTTAAAACACAGTACTCAACGATTATAGCAATCTAATGTTTTATAAAGCAAGGACAGCAGTTTCCGGGACAAGTACTCACTGACAAAAAATGCTGGGAAAACTGGGTAACAATGTGGGGAAAAATGGGCATAGACCAATACTTGACACTGTACACAAGAATAATGGATCCAAAGTATCCATGATCAAGGTATAAAGACCGATACTATAAAGAAACTAGGGGTACAAAGAATAGTGAATTTGTCAGATTTGTGGAAAACGGAGCAATTTTTGACCAAACAAAAGATAGAGAACATTTTAAAATGTAAAATGGATAAATTTGATTACAGTAAGTTGAAAAGTCTTTCTTCTGAAAACTGCCTGTCCCAATCCTTTGACAATTTATCAACTGCAGAATGACTTGCATTCTTTTACATTTGGCTCAGTTATGTGTATGTTTTTGAAATGAGGCCTTTATCACAGACATTAATTCCAAAAACTCTTTCCTAGGTTTCTCCTCTCACCTCTATTTTATACATCAAGTAACTGTTTTTTTTTAGAGAAAGGAGCCAATTTTTATTTTCTTCTGTTTTTTTTTTTTTTGAGAGAGACACACGCACATGGGGGGGGAGAGAGAGAGAGAGAGAGAGAGAGAGAGAGAGAGAGAGAGAGAGAGAGAGAGAGAGAGAGAGAGAGAACAAACAGAGAGTAAGAGCAGGCAGAGCAGAATGAGAGAAGCAAACTCTGAGTGGGTGGAGGGAGGAATTTGACTGGGGATCTTGTTTTTTTGTGAGGAAACCTGACGGAAAGAAGGTTTAAGATGTTGGTGCTCACTTGATTAGTGATAAGTACCCTGTTAAATCTGGCCTCCTGGTTCTCTCATAATGTCCCAAATAAATATTTTGTCTTTGTCTTTGAGGAAGAGAGTTTGTTATATTTTCTGAATATACCCTGGAAATGTGGATGCGTATTTATAGCAGTTGTTATGGGTATCAGGTTGGTATAACAAATGGTGATGAGGATGGAATCACAAAACATAAAACCTCTACTTGAAGACCGGAAGGCTCTAGGGAAGGAAATCCCGGGATGGGAGAATTTACCTTGTACATTCAGCACAGGACTTTGTGAAAACTGGGAACTGAGGCTACCGCAGGGAGAACCCATAGATTTAGAAAGATGTTTACAAGGAATCAATAGAATCAGGAAAAGAAATTGCAGGTTTATGTAGAAGTAGATGGCCACTGTGAGCAAGTTATCATATTACATATAAAGATAAAGACAAATTACTGGAAGAAAAAGTTCAGCTGAAAATGAGTTAGCTGACTAGCATGAGAAGCTTTCTATGGTGCAGGATCAGAACTTCCCTTTAGAAAAGCAAGCTAAAAGGTTTCAGGTGGCTGCAGAAAAGACAGCTTTGAGTTTAGTTTAAAAAAAGAAGAAAAAAACTAACAAGAGGAAGTTGCATGCAACCCTTGTGCATGCAGGGCCTGATTAGGAGAGGGACACCTGGGAAGAAAACACATGGGAGGAAAATGAAACAAGTTTAGTTGAGGAGGCTTCTAGGAATGCAGACATTTTTTCAATATCATTAAGGAAGCAGGAGAAACAGAAGAGGCATGCATTGTTTAAGGAAGTAACTGAGGATTGCACTCAGCAGGAGGTCACAGGTATTTTAAGTCAATTCACCTCCAAAATGGGAGAATCATTAGTATTTTGGCTGGTGAGAATCAGTGAGGAAAGGGCCAGAGAAGTATGAGTAGATAACATAGATTGTTTGAAATTTATAGGTATTAGTCAGAACGCTTTTGTACAACAGGCTTTTAGGGATTACCATATCAAAGGAGGTAACAAGGGTACTAATTTGTTAGCTTTCCCTGCCAAGAGATGCAATAAACTGTATCCCATTGACTCTATGTGGTGTAGTGGAGATAGACCCTGGTAATCACTTAGAGAGTGTATGAGAAACTTAAAGGAAGAGGTAATGAAAACTGCAATAATGATCAGAAATGTTGACGCTTATCATAGCACTCTCTTAACAGTTCCTCATAGAAATATAGTAGTGAGGACAGCTCCTCCTGTTATTAAGCACTTAATTCTGACTCTACTAATTGAGCACCTTCTTTCAGAGTTGTTGGATAAGATTTCACATTTAAGTGACTTTGGGGAATGAGAAAAGATAAATTTCCTCAAGAGAGAAGAACAAATAGCCAGCAGATTCCAAGTCAGAATAGAAGAACAAGGAAAGAATTGTTACTGCTCTATTGAAAGCAGTGATAGATTTTTGAATAATAGATGATTTTCCAACTAATGAACTACGCAAAAATGTACCAAGGAAAGGACGTAATATCAGGTAGAATAGGGAAGTAAAAACTGCCCCTAGAGATCCTCTTAAATCATTGTATCCAAGTTCAGTACACCTACAGGGAGAATAGGAAATTGCCCGTGCCCCAGCTCAGATTAAAGAAAAACACAGGCAAGATTGGAGACCTCCTATCAGTTTAACCATATACTGGAAAAATGAATCAACTACTGTAACTAGGGCATTAAGAGATACTGGGTAGAGGCCTATCTTATATATAGATACTCTGCAGTAAGGAAGATAGGAATTAGTGCAGTACCAGTGGGTTTATAGACTCCAGAAGCACAGCTGACACTATTTATCCTGATTCTGGTTATTGTCTGTCTATTTTTTTTGACCTCTGTTTGGTTGTTTAAACAATTTGCTAGATTTGTCTTGCAGAGTCTTAGTTCTCCAATCTCAAGAGGAAGTAGTGATAGAAGAAGAGATCTTGTGGGGGTGCTTGTGCTCAAGTTTCCACCCTAAGATATAGTTTTACTTGTTTACTTTGTGTTATCCCTGCTATATTGTTGTGAAATTATGTTGATAGCAGTTACCCCTAAGCTCCCATTGATGTATATAATAGACATGAAAGCTCTTGGGGTCAAATAGAATGGTAATGGAATGGGAAGTTCTTTCTCACCTATTAATATGCCTATGTGAACTTCTTTGAGGTTGGGCCCAGCTGATCGCTGTGATGGACTATCAGTCACATGACATGGAGGGAGGAGGTTGCTGAATGGGTGAAACAGGAAAGGTGGAGCAGGAAGTTAGACTGAGGCAGAGCATATATATGTATATACGTATATATACATACTTACATAAATATATATATGTATATGTATATATAATTTATACGATGTCCTTCCTTAATTGATTAATTGATGAATGGTCAAATTATATGAACAGGCAGTTTTCAGAGGAATAATTAAAGCTATCTATACAATCATATTAAATGGTACAAATCACTATTCATAACAAAAATGCAAACAATTCTTTTTTTTTCTTTATAATGAATTTTATTTCTTTTCAGTGTTACACAATCACTACTACATAACTTAGATTGTTATTTTCCCCTACCTCCCCCCTCCCTGCCCAAGATGCATACAATTTTATATAGATTCTACACATATATTTCTGTTAAATATATTTTCACTATAGTCATGCTGTGTGAATGGGACAAATCATATAACAAACCAAAACATAATACACACACACACACACACACACAGAAATGATCTGCTACATTCTGTGATTGAATTCTACAGTTGTTTCTCTGGATGTGGAAGGCATTTTGCTTAGAAGAACATTGCAAATCTTTTTAAATCCTTGTATTGCTATGAAGTTCCAAGTCGACCAGAAAAACTCTTGCACAATGTGGTCATTGCTGTGCACAAAGCTCAGCTTGTTCTGCTCCTTTCACTCAGCATCAGATCATATAAATCTTTCGAGACCTCTCTAAAGTCTTCCTGTTCATCATATCTTATAGCACAATTATATTCCAATACATTCATATGCCATAATTTATTCAGCCATTCCCGAATTAATGGACATCCCCTTGATTTCCAGTTTCTGGCCATCACAAAGAGTGCTGCTATAAATATTTTGGTGCATGTGGTACCCTTTCCAATTTTTATGATCTTTTGAGCATACGGTCCTAGAAGCAGAATGGCTGGGTCAAAAGGTACACATATATTTATAGCCCTTTGGGCATAGCTCCAAATTGCTCTCCAGAATGGTTGGATCAGTTCACAGACCCATGAACAATGTACTAGTGTTCCAACTCTCCCACATCCTCTCTAACATTTATCATCTTCCTGTTCTGTCATGTTTGCCAATCTAATAGATGAGATGTGGTACATCAGAGTCATTTTGATTTGCATCTCTCTAATCAAGTTATTTAGAGTTTTTTTTATATATGACTAAAGACATCTTAATTTCTTCCTCTGAAAACTGCCTGTTCTTAACCTTTGACCATTTATCAATTGGGGAATGACTTGTATTTTTGTACATTTGACTCAGTTCTCTATATATTCTGGAAATGAGGCCTTTGTCACCAATATTAGTTGTAAAAATTATTTCCCAGTTTTATACATCACTCTGAATTTTGGTTGCATTGCATTTGGTTGAGCAAAAACTTTTCAGTTTAAAGTAATCAAAATTATTCATCTTGCACTTCATAATGCTTTCTATCACTTCTTTAGTCAAAACTTATTCACTTGTCCATGAATCTGATAAATACACCATTCCTTGCTCCACCAATTTGTCCATAGTATCATTCTTTATACCTACGTCATGCACCCATTTGAATTTTACTCTTCTGTACAGTGTCAGACATTGGTCTATGTCTAGTTTCGGCCATACTGTTATCCATTTTTCCCAGCAATTTTTGTCAAACAGTGAGTACTTATCCCAGAAGCTGGGATCCTTGAGTTTATCAAACAATAGATTGCTATATTCATTGTCTTCTGTGTCTTGAATAGCTAGCATATTCCACTTATGTACCCTTCTGTTTCTTAGCCAATACCAAGTGGTTTTGAAAATTGCTGCTTCATAATACAATTTGAGATGTGGTAGCACTACGCCACTTTCCCTAGCATTTATTTTCATTAGTTCCCTGGATATTCTGGATCTTTTGTTCTTCCAAATGAATTTTAACACTATTTTGTCCAACTCTAGAAAATAATTATCTGATAGAGTAATTGGTATGGCACTAAGTAATTAAATGAATTTAGGTAAAATTGTCAGTTTTATTATATTGGCTTGGCCCACCCACGAGCAACTGATGTTCTTCTACTTACTTAGACCTGACTTTATTTGTGTGAAAAGTGTCTTGTAACAGTGTTCATATAGTCCCTGGGTTTGCTTTGGCAGGTAAACTCCCAAATATTTTATAATGTGTACCTTCTCTTTAAATGGAATTTCTCTTTCTATCTCTTGCTATTGGGCTTTGTTAGTAATATAGAGAAATACGGATTATTTTGTTACCTCTAAGTTGGCCAAAGTGGTTTATTATTTGAAGTAGTTTTTTATTTGAATCTTTGGGATTTTCTAAGTATATCACCATATTATTTGCAAAGAATGATAACTCAGTTTCTTCTTTGTCTTTTCTAATTCCTTCAATTTCTTTCTCTTGTCCCATTGCTATAGCTAACATTTCTAGTACCATATTGTATAACAGTGGTGATTATGGACATCCTTGTTTCACCCCTGATCCTACTGGAAATGCATCTAGTTTATCTCCATTGCATGTAACTCTTGCTGAAGGTTTTAAGTAGATACTGTTTATTATTTTGTGGAAAATTCCCTTTATTCCTATGCTCTCTAATGTTTTTAATAAGAATGGGTGTTGTATTTTGTCAAAAGTTTTTTCTGTATCTATTGAGATAATCATGTGATTTCTGTTAGTTTTATTGTTGATAAGATCAATAATGCTTACAATTTTTCTAATGTTGAACCATCCCTGCATTCCTGGTATGAATCCTACCTGATCACTATATATTATTTTAGTGATAACTTGCTGTATTCTTTTTGCTGAAATCTTACTTAAAATTTTGCACCTATATTCATTAGAGAAATTGGTCTATAATTTTCTTTTTCTGTTTTGTCTCTTCCTGGTTTAGGTATCAAAACCATGTTTATATCATAAAAAGGATTTGGGAGTACTCCTTCTTCCCCAATTTTCCCAAATAATAAATATAACATTGGAATTAACTGTTCTTTAAATGTTTGATAGAATTCACTTGTCAGTCCATCCGGCCCTGGAGATTTTTTTCCTAGGGGGTTCATTGATGACTTGTTCAATTTCTTTTTCAGAGATGGGATTGTTTAAGTATTCAACTTCCTCTTCTGTTCATCTGGGCAATTTATATTTTTTTTAAATACTAATCCAGCTAATTTATATTGTCAAATTTATAGGCATTAAGTGGGGCTGAGTAATTTCTAATTATTTTCTTAATTTCCTCCTCATTGGAGGTTAGCTGACCCCTTACATTTTTGATATTAGTAATTTTGTTTTCTTTCATTTTTTTAATCAAATGACCAAAGGTTTATCAGTTTTATTAGTTTTTTTCAAAAAAAACATCTGTTAGTTTTATTTATTAGTTCAATATTTTTCTTAATTTCAATTTCATTGATCTCTGCTTTGGTTTTCAGTATTTCTAATTTGGTATTTACTTGGACGTTTTCAGTTTCTTCTTTTTATCACTCTTTCAGCTGCATTCCCAAGTCATTGATCTCCTCTTTCTCTATTTTATTTATGTAGACATTCAAAGACATAAAACTTCCCCTAAGAACTGCTTTTGCAGTATCTCATAAGATTTGGTAGATTGTGTCATTATTGTCATTGCCTTGAATGAAGTCATTGATTGTTGGTATGATTTGTTGTTTAACCAACTCCTTCTTTAGGATACGATTATTCGGTTTCCAGGTAGTTTTTGGTTTATCTTTCCACGGCATTTTATTAATTATAATTATTATTGCTTTATGATCTGATAAGGATGCATTGACTATCTCTTCCTTTCTGCACTCTATTGTGAGGTTTCTGTGCCCTAGAATATGGTCAATTTTTGTATATGTGTCATGTACTACTGACGAAATCATATATTCCTTTCCATCCCCATTCACTTTTCTCCAGAGATCTATCAAATCTCTCTTATCCAGAGTTTTATTCACCTCCTTAACTTCTTTCTTGTTTATTTTAAAGTTAGATTTATCAAGTTCAGAGAGGGAAAGGTTGAGGTCTCCCACTAGTATAGCTTGGTATTTCTTGCTGCACCTTCCTTAACCTCTCCTCTAAGAATCTGAAAGCTATACCACTTGGAGCATTTTTGTTTAGTAATGATATTCCTTCATTATCTATGGTGTCTTTTACCAGGATATAGTTTCCTTCCTTATCTCTTTTGATCAGATCTAGTTCTGCTGTTGCTCTGTCTGAGATTAGGATTGCTACCCCTGCTTTTATTACATCAGCTCAAGCACAATGTATTCTGTTCCTACCTTCTGCCTTTACTGTGTGTGTATTCCCAGTTTCAAATGTATTCTTGTAAGCAACATATTATTGGATTATGGCTTTTAATCCATTCTGCTATTCATCTCCATTTTACGGGAGAGTTCACTCCATTCACATTTACAGTTATGATTACAGTCTGTGTCTTTCCCTCCTTCCTCTTTCTCACCATTTGTGCTTTAAGTTCTCCCATCTCCCTTCCCCTCCTCAATAGAATTTTCACTTTTGACCACCACCGCCAGCAGTCTTCCCTTCCATCTTTCAGCCCCCCTCTCTTTTACTCCCCCTTACACTTACTACTTATTCCCCCCTTTTAACTTTTCCTTCCCTTTCTACCCCCTTCCTCTCCTACTGCCTATAGAGCTAGTTAGATTTATACACTTTATTAAGTTTATTGTTCCCTCCTTGAACCAAATCAGATGAGAGTATCTCTCAAGCAGTGGTCCTCTCCCTCCCCTCTTTCTCTCTACTATAATATAATTTTGTACTTCTTGCTATAATGTAATTTATCATTTTCTGCTTCCTCTTTTTTACATCTCCTGTTGCAATTCCTTTGCATGCTTGAATCACATCTTTATCATTACATAATTTACTTTACACCCATTCCCTCTATCTACGTATATCCCTTTTGTTCTTCTTAATACGTGTACCATTCTGAAGATTAACAGGTATCATCTTCCTTTATAGGGAGGTAAACAGTTTGCCCAAACTGAGTAACAAGTTTTTCTTTTCCCCTGTTTGCCTTTTTATGCCTCTCTTGAGACCTGCATTTGGAGATCGAATTTTCTATTGCGTTCTGATCTTTTTGTCAGGAAGGTCTGGAAATACCTTTCTTCATTGAATGATCATCTCCTTGCCTGAAATGTTATGCTGAACTTTGCTGGATAGTTGATCCTTGGTTGTAGTCCCAGTTCCTTTGCCTTATGGAATATCAGATTTCAATTCCTTCGATCTTTTAATGTAAAATCTGCAAGGTCCTGTGTGATCCTGACTGTAGCTTCTCGATACTTGAATGGTTTCTTTCTGGCTGTCTGTAGTATGTTCTTCTTCATCTCATAGTTCTGTAATTCGGCAACAATATTTCTTGGTGTTTTTAGTTTGAGATCCCTTTCAGGAAGTGACTATTTTGCCCTCTGGATCTAGCACTTCTGGGCAGTTTTCCTTGATGATTTCTTGGAAGATATTATCCAATTTTTTTTTTCGTCATGACTTCGTGGTAGGATGATACTTCTTAAATTTTCTTTCCTGGAACTATTTTCCATGTTAGTTGTTTTTCCAATGAGATATTTTACATTTTCTTCTACTTTTTCATTGTTCAGATTTTGTTTGACTGATTCTTTATGTCTCATAGAGTCATTAACTTCTACTTGTTCAATTCTAATTTTGATCAAATTGTTCTCTTCAGTTGACTTTTGCATCTCCTTTTCAATCTGTCCAATTGTTCCTTTTAAGAAATTATTTTCTTCAGTAAGTTTTTGTATTTCCTTCTGCATTTGGCCAATTTTCCCAGTTAGGTTCTGGAAAACCATTTGTTCAATTTTCCTTTATAAAGAGCTGTTCTCATCAGTGAATTCTTTTTTCATACTTTTAAAATCAATGGCCATTTTTCTTCTATTTCCTTCTTTATCTGTTCCAGGAGTGCTCTCTGCCCTCTGAAGTTTCAATATCAACCTCTTTGGTAGTCTTGTTTTGGTCCTTGTCCCCATAGAAAGATTTTATGGTCTTTTCCCTTCTCCATTGCTTCTTGCTCACGATGGTGAGGCTTTGTGTGTTGTGGCCTCTGGTTCTTTCAGTTAGAAGCAGGAGAATCTATTGTTCAGTGCTGTTGTGAGAAAGTTAAGGGCAGGTGCCTTTCTTTTTCCTTTTGTTTTATATTTTAAGCCTTAGCCCTGAGGCTACCTTGTTAAGTGTGGGGGAAGGTGTGGTCTGGTCACAGAAGATCTCCTCAGCTCAGCTAGAGCATAGGCAAGCTCAGCTCATTCCTTGGTCCTGGTGCGAATTTCCACCACCCCTGGAGCTCCTCTCCTACTGCTGAGGCATGCCTGGGTTCTAGTGTGAATTTCAACACCCTCTGGGGCTCCTCCCCTTCAATTTAGCCTCTGCCACAATAAGAGGAATCCCCCTTAGCTATTTTCCCAGCCTCGGGTGCTGCGAGGCTGCTTGTCCCTTCAGTTGTTCCCAGTGATCCAGGATTTTTCTGGGGAAATATTCTATGGTTCTTTTGAGGTCAAAAAGTGGAGGGGGAGAGAACATTTACTAATTATTACACCATTTTGGCTCTCTGAAGATCAAGTAGGTGACTTACAGATGTTTGATCTGCAGACTGAAATATTTAGGAGAGGCTGCATCTAATACCTGGGGCTCAGTGGCTGACAATCACTCGGCTTTGCTGGTCTCCTGCCTTGGGCTGCCACTCTGCCTTTGTGCCATGCTGCTGCTGCATGAGGCTGCCCCGGGGATTACCCGCTCAGCCACGCTGCTAAGGGACACACCGTGCTGTATGCTGTGGGCTCACCCAGGAGGAACAGATCCTTCCCGTTGATCTTACAGTCTGCCATGCTCTGTGAATCTGCCACAGTCTGTCTTGTGTTGGATTCTGCACCTCCAAAATTTGATCAGATTCCCTTTTTAGAGGCATCTGAAAGAGTTTGTCTAAGAGCTTAGGTGAGGAGCTCTCACTGCATTATGTTGGCCCCGCCCTCCAAGCAATTCTAATGCACCACCTTACACCTGTCACATTGGATAATATGACAGAAAATAAAAATGATCAATTCTGGAGAATATGTGGGAAAAAGGAACGATAATGCATTATTGGTAGAGTTGTGAAATGATCTAAAACATTCTGGAAAGCAATTTGAAACTATGCTCAAAGGCAACCATACCATTCATGCCCTTTGATATAGCAATACAGAAGAGATCATGAAAAAGGGAAAAGAACCTACATGTACAAAAATATTTATAACACCATTTTTTGTGGTGCCAAAAAATTGAAATCAAGGGGATGGCTTTCAATTGGGGAATAGTTGAACAAGTTGTGGTATTTTAATATAATAAAATAGTGTTATGGTATTGGAAATGATGAGCAGACTGGTTCAGTAAAACCTGGATTTACATGAGCTAAGGCTTAATGAAGTGAGTAGAACCAGGAAAACATTACACAGCAACAGCAACATTGTGTGGTGATTAACTATGTTTGACTTTGACCTTCACAGCAATACAATGATCCAATTACATCCAGAAAAAAACTATGGAGTCTGAAAGCAGATTGGAGCATGCTGGTTTCCCTTTTTTTTTTTTTTCTTTTTCATGTTTATCCTGTTCTGATTCTTCTTTCATGATATGACCAATGTGCAAATATGTTTAACATCATGGTATGTGTTTAATCTATATTAGATTACTTGCTATTTAGGGGAGGGGAGAAAGTAGGGAGAAAAATTAGGAACTCAAAACCTTACAAAAATTAATGTTGAAAGCTATCTTTACATGTAATTGGGGAAAAGTACTTTTAAGTAAGAGAAAAAGACATTTACACAATAAATTGGTGATAAACTAAGATGAATGCACTAAAATTAAGGAAGGTTAAGAAAAGTTTCTTTCAGAAGTTGAAATTTTAGCTCAAACTTGAAGGAAGTCTCTGTAGAGACAGGAGGGGGAAATGAGAAGGTATACAGTTCTAGGCACAGAAGATCTTGAAAATACAGAGTCAGGAGAGAGAGGGTCATAAGAGAACCATCAAGGAGGACAGTGTCACTGGGTTGCAAAGTAATTTGGAGGAAAGTAAGGTATAAGAAGACATGAAAACAGATAGCAAAAACTTTTTAAAAAATCAAACATATGCTTTTAAATTAAATTTTAGAGTGAATAGGAAATCACTGGAGTTCATTGAATAGAGTGGTAGTATTCACACACTTATGGAAATATATCATGCTTTTCCAAATCTAGGTTTTAAATTGTCTATGGAAGTCTTCTACTTGGTGAAACAGTGGTGGTCCCAGATGAGGAACACAATTTGAAAAAATTTTTCTATGAAGAGTCAGAGAAAATATAGCTAGTATTATAAATATATGCGTATATATATATTATAAATATTACAATTATATATAAATTATTTAAAAATTATTAATGTGATAAGAATCTTGCTAGAATTGGAAAGACCTGATTATGTTTTCAGGCAAATGTGAAAGAGATAGTAGAGACAAAGAAACTGTGTGAGAAAAGAATGATTCCTTGAGCAATTTCTGGAGGTGAAGAAAGGAGATGGAACGAAGGGCAGAGGTGAATGAATTAGACTTAAAAAGGGGAAATGACAGAGTTTCCTTTGACAAAGGTAGAGAAAATAGTGATTAGGTGTTAACAGCACTGAATTCAGAGTAGAGGAGGGAAGGTGAAATAGTTCCGACCGGATAACTTAGTTGACTAATTCATTTCACAAAGCAGCTGGGTGTCTCAGAGGATAGGAGTGCTGGCCCTGCAGTCAAGAAGAATGGAACTTAAATCTAGATTCAGAACCGTACTAGCTGTGTGACTCTGGACAAGTCACACAAACATGTTTGCTTCAATTCTTCATCTGTAAAATGTGTTGTAGAAGGAAGTGGCAAACCACTCCATTATTTTTGCTGAGAAAACCTCAAAAGGACTCAAAACGAATTAAATACGACTGAAATAATTCAACCACTCTTCCTATATAAATGTCAGGATTAAGAGTTTAAACTTGGAATGATTTCTCACACATTCCATAAGTACAGTAAAGAAGAGATTAGTATTCAGCTCTCTTGTATTTAAGGGCAGTGTTCTCAATTAAAATTTATACAAAATTCAATAAATAAATATTTGTGAAGTACTTTGCCTACCTTGCCACCACATGTGCTATAGATCAAGCCACTATTTCCTGTGGCTAAGAGGTGTAAGGATTTTGTCTATAACAGCTATTTTCCCTTGGTGTATTTTTTGAAAGCCCTTGCTTTCTGTTGGGAAATGAAAATTAATAAAGAAAATAATGACTTCATGTTCAAAATTAACAAAAGTGTCATTTTTATTAAAAATTTCTACTATTTCCCTATTCTAATATGTTATACAATGAAACATTTTAATAGAAGTAAAGAAATTTATTTTTGATCACCATTGTTTTGATGTAGAAAGTTGTTTAAACTTTTCTAAGAAACATTAATGGCAGTATAAATGCTTGGCCTCTTTTAAATATTACAAATAACCAGTCATTAAGTTACCAAGAAATTAAATGAATCTCACATAGTCACAAAGTTACCATATGTCAAAAGCAGGAATGGAAGCTTAGTCTTCTTAACTTGAAGATCATTCTCTTATCTGTTAAATCGTGATGCTTCTTATGTAGAGCTTACAAATTATTAATATTAAGTTTGGCCTAATTAATATGTATTCAGTAATATAGGACTGTTGTGGTAAGCTGCATTTAAATCTGATGTATTTTAACTCTCATAACGTGTAAGGTAGAAACGAAAATGACTAGAATTTTGGTATTTTAGGAATTAGAAGCAAATCTAACATAACATACTCATTTTGCAGATGAATAAATGGAAAATTATAGACTTTACATTGTATTTTCTGATTCCAAATCAAGGTTCTTTGAAGCATACCATAATGGAATGACTCCTTGTACAGTTCTTCCCTGTTAGCATTGTCAGTGTATAGTGACAATAGCACAGTGAGTATTTGAAGTGACTCTCTACAAATTAAATAACTATTACTTCCTGAGAATTTTACTTAAAATTAATTTATTTATATTCTCACCATTCACTTCCACAAGATTTTGAGTTCCAATTTTTCCCTCATTTCTCCCCTCCCCCACCCCAAGGCAGTGTGCATTCTGATTATACCTTCCCCCAATCTGTCCTCCCTTCTGTCACCCCCTTCTCGTATCCCCTTCCCTTCTTAGCAAGCTGTTGACTTGTTCTTCGTTATTTTCTTGCATCACTCTAATTTCTCTACCCATTTTCTTCTGCTTCTCTTACTTGATTTTCAAGATCCTTTTAGGGCTTTTCCATAGTTGTGACAAATTCATATTTTTCTTGGAGGCTTTGAGTGTAGGAGCTTTGGCTTTGTTGTCTTCTGCTGGTTGTATGCTTTGATCCTCCTTGTCACCAAAGTAAGATTCTATAGTCTGATTTTTCCATTGTTGGCTCATTTTACCAGTCAATTACTTGACTGTTTAGCTCTTTGCTTAGGTAGGACTCTGCTTCCAGAGTGGAGAGTGCATTGTCCCATGCTTTAGGGGTTTTGTGTAACTGTTTTCTTAGATATTTCTAGGGATCTATAAATCTTTAGTTCTTTCAAAGTTGTATGATCAAAGTAGAGGTGTTTACTCTTTCCTTGGTCTTTGCTCTTCTCTATGAGTGACGACAAACTCTCTTTTCTGCCTTGCAACTGTGAGGAGGATTCCCTCTCTATTGCTGCCATGAGCTCCACCATGCCAGCCCTTCTCCTCACCTGTGCACTGGGACCCAAATCCAAGCAAGGTCAAAGAAAGAAAATCCTACTTCAGTGCCAGCAGAGAGGACCCTGGGAACCCACTCTGATCAGCTGCTGGATCCCCTCCACCATCATCTGTGGTCTGACACCTTCAGAAGTAGCTGCTGCTTCTGCTGCTATGGCTGCCGCCATTGCTGCCACTACCATCTTGGGTCTGGATCACTCTTCTCTCTAGGTCTCACAGAACTTTCCTACTGACCTTCGAAGTTCTCTATGGTGTTTGTGGATTAAGAAGTCTAAAAATTGCCACAACTGCCAGCTATTGTTTCCTGAGATCTACTCTGTGTGTTGCTGGGGCCCAGTGTGGCCCAGTATGGCACACACTGGACTGCGCTACTCTCTCAGACTGGTACAACAGACCATTGCTGTCTACATTACAGGTTGTCTTGGGCTAGCAATGAGTTTCACTCTGCCATCTTTGTGGGTTCTGCTGCTCTAGAATTTGTTTATGGTTCATTTTTACAAGTAAGGAGTTTTGGGGAGAACTCAAGGAAGCCCCTGCTTCCAGTCCTCCATTGTGGCTCTGCCCTTGAGAGCTATACTCTATTTTTTTTTAATTTTTATTTTTTACTGGAAAGAAAGAGGGTACTTTACTGGAAAGTAATTTTTGTTTTCAATGATATTTTGAACATGAATAAGTACTGATTTTCAAGATAAATTCTGCCCTAAATCTGACCAAAACATCTATTTTTTAAAATTCAATTCAATTTCTTGCATACAAATAGTGTACCTAGATGCCATGGGGATATAAAATAAGTATATGACAAGATATCTGCTCTTAGAGCTTAGTCTGTTGAGGACACAAGAAATACATACATGAAGCAGAATTAGCTGTCAGATATAATTTTTACATAACTTTTCAACATTCCTTTTTCTCTGCTGATTCTTAGTAACCAGAAAAGAATTAGAACAGTCTTAACCTAGCAGTAGACAGAAATAAAAGAAATTTGTGTTCTATTTTTCAAACTTTTCTTTTTGTAATTAATAAGCCTTTATTTTCTTTCCCTCCTGGCTCTCTCAATTAAAGGGAAAAAAAAGAAACAAAGCCCTTATTTGGAACATGCATAGTTAAACAAAATAAATTCCCTTTTTGGTCATGTACAAAAATATATAGCTGAGTTTTCATTTTGATTCAGTTACCTCTATCAGGAGGTGAGTAGCATGCTTCCTTGTTGGTCATCTGGAATCACGGTTGATCACTGCATTGACTAAAGTTCTTAGGTCTTTTGGAGTTGTCTTTAAAATGTTTTTGTTGCATAAACGATTCTCCTGGTTTTGCTCATTTTACTGTGTATCAGTTCCTACAAGTCTGCTTTCTCTGAAAACATGCCCCTAATTTTATTTACTTATTTATTTTATATTTTCAACATTAATTTGCACAAAATTTTGAGATACAAATTTTCTCCCCATCTCTCCCTCTTCACCCCAAAACTCCTTGTATTCTGATTGCCCCTTCCACCAATTTGCCCTCCCTTCTAAGACTCCTCCCTTCCCTTATCCCAGTGCTCTTGTCCTGTAGGTCAAGATAAATTTCTATACCCCATTGCCTGTATTTCTTATTTTCAAGTTATATGTACTAACAATTCTCAACATTTTTTCCTAAAATGTTGAGGTTCAACTTCTCTTCCTTTCTCCCTTCCCACCCATCCCCACTGAGAAGGCAAGCAATGCAAGATAGGTTATATATATGTAGTTTTACAAATGGCTTCCATAATAGTCATGTTGTGTAAGACTAACTAAATTTCCCTCCTTCCTATCCTGCTCTCCATTTCTTCTATTCTCTCTTTTGACCTTGTATCTCCCCAAAGCTATTTACTTCTAATTGCTTCCTCCTCCCATTTGCCCTCCCTTCCATCATCTACGCTACCCTGCTTATCCCCTTTTCCCCTACTTTCTTGTAGCGTAAGATAGATTTTCAAACCAAATTGAGTGTGCATGTTATTTCTTCTCTGAGACAAATATGATTAGAGCAAGTTTCATTTTTCCCTGTCACCTACCCCCTTTTCCCCTCCATTGGAAAAGCTTTTTCTTGCTTTTTCTATGAAAGATAATTTGGACCATTCCATTTCTCCCTTAATATTCTTCCAATATATTTCTCTCTTACCTCTTAATTTTATTTTTTTAGATATGATCCCTTCCTATTCAATTCACCTTGTGCTCTCTGTCTCTCTGTGTCTCCCTTTCTCTCTCTGTCTCTCTCTGTGTCTCTGTGTCTCTGTCTCTGTCTCTCTCTGTGTCTCTGTCTCTCTCTGTCTCTCTCTATCTATATATATATGCACATATGTGTGTGTGTGTGTGTTTGTAACCCCTCCAACTACCCAGATACTGAGAAAAGTTTCATGAGTTACAAATATTATCTTTCCATGTAGTAATGTAAACAGTTCAACTTTAGCAATTCTCTTGTCATTTCTCTTTCCTCTACCTGTTCATGGCTCTCTAGACTCTTGTGTTTGAAAATCAAATTTTCTTTTCAGCTCTGATCATTTCATCGAGAATGTTTGAAAGTCCTCTACATGTTTGAATGACCATTTTTTCCCTGGAAGTATTATACTCAGTTTTCCTGGGTAGGTGATTCTTGGTTTTAATTCCAGTTCCTTTGAATTCTAGAATATTGTATTCCAAGCCCTTCGATCTTTTAATGTAGAAGCTTCCAGATCCTGTGTCATCCTGATTGTATTTCCACAATAATCAAATTGTTTCTTTCTAGCTGCTTGCAATATTTTCTCCTTGACCTGGAAACTCTGAAATTTGATCCAACATTCCTAGGGATTTGTCTTTTAGAGTCTCTTTCAGAAGGTGATCAGTAGATTCTTTCAATATTGATTTTGCCCTCTGGTTCTAGAATGTCTGGGCAGTTTTCCTTGATAATTTCATAAAAGATGATGTCTACGCTCTTTATGTGATCGCAAGCAGTTCCATAATTTTTAAATTGCCTCTCCTAGACCTATTTTTCAGGTCAGCTGATTTTATCCACAAGATGTTTCACATTATCTTCCATTTTTCTGGTCTTTTGGTATTGTTTTGTAAGTTCTTGGCTTATTGTATAGTCATAAGCTTCCCTGAACTCTCCATTCTCATTTTTAAAGAACTATTTTTTTCAGTGAACTTTTGAACCTCCCGTTTCCGTTTGACTAATTCTGCTTTTTGAAGCATTCTCCTCATTGGCTTTTTGGACCTCTTTTTCCAATTGAGTAAGCCTATTGTTAAAGGTGTTATTTCCCTCAGCATTTTCTTGGTTCTGCTTTAGCAAGCTGCTGATTGGCTTTTTAAGCTCTTCTATGGCCTGAGTCCATTTTATATTCATTTTGGAGGTACTGGAGGTAGACGCCTTGACTTCCTCTGACAGTATGCACTGTTCTTCCTCATCTGAAAGGATGGAAGAAGATACCTGTTCTAAGAAAGTAACCTTCTATGGTCTTATTTTTTTCCCCTTTTTGGGGCATTATCCCAGTCAGTTACTTGACTTCTGAATCCTTTGTGAAGAGGAGGGTCTTAGTATTCCTCCTACCACAAGGGCAGTGCTGAGGGCTGAGATTCAGATCATCTCCTTAATTTCCCCAGGACTTTAGGCAGGAGTGGGGCTGCCGCTGAGGGCTGATCCTCTGCTCAATTGATCCAGAGGCTTTAAGCTGAGCTGCCTGGACAATGGACACAGACTACTTCCATAGCTACTGTAGCAACCTGCCACCTGCTGCTGCTGCCACCACCTCTGCTGTCACCTAGGGCCAGTGCTGGGGGGAACCCGCTCCCCTCTCACCCAGCTGGGAAAACCATCCCACACTGACCTTTGAAGCTTTCTTTGTTGCTTGTGGGTTGAGGAATCTGGGACCCTCCCCGCTGGGGATTCTTTCCTGTAGACCTGTTCAGGTCCTATTTCTTCATATGCAGCTGGGCCAACGCTGGGCTCAACTCTGCTCAGCATCCCATTGGATAGACTTTTCACAGGAAAGGCCTTCCAGGTTACGTTTGGCAGGAAATGTCTTTCACTCTGTTGTTCTGTGGCTTTTGCTGCTCTAGAATTTGTTACGAGTCATTTTTTACAGCTATTTTGTGGGCTGTGGGAGAAGCACTAGAGTATATGCCTCTTTCTATTCCACCATCTTGACTCTGGCCACCCATACAACATGACTATTATGGAAGTATTTTGCATAATTACTCATGTGTAATCTATATTGAATTGCGTGCTTTCTCAATGAGGGTGGGTGAGGAGGGAATAAAGAAGAGAATTTGGAATTCAGAGTTTTAAAAATAAATACTAAAACGTTGTTTGCACATGCAATTGGGAAATAAGATATGTAGACAATGGCGTCTAGAACTCTATCTTTCCCAACAAGAAAATAATGGGGAGGAGGGGATAAGGAGGGGGGGAGATAAAAAGGAGGGCAGACTGGAGGAAGGGGTAATCAGAATGCATGCTGTATGAGTGTGGGGAAAAGAAGAGAGTTGGGAAGAAAATTTGGAATGAAAAATCTTGTGGAAATGAATATAGAAAACTAAAAATTAATTAATTAAAGCAAACAAACAAAAAAACTGAGGGAGGACAAGGCAGCATTTGTACTAAGAAGATATACATGATGGAGGAAGGTAGTGTCAGTGATTACAACCTTAGGTTGTTAGAAACAGTAAAGTTTTATTTTGTTTGCCTGCTTTTTACTGCTTAATTAAAGAGCATAATTCTTTAGAACATGAAGCTACCAGATTCTCTGACTGGCTGGGGGTTAACCTTGATCCCTTCTCAGTAAGTAACTCTCACTCTCCTTTACTGACCTTGAATAAACCCAGAAAATAACCCCACAGGAAAAATCCTGGAACAGTGGATCCAGCAGAAAGACGGGGTATATCAGTTTTTTAGCTCTGGAGGCTAGGGGTATTAACAGGAAAGTTCTAACTTGCTGTGGCTGAAGGGAACCAGATCAGGATGAGAGGCATCCAGGAAATACAACAGCAAACCACAACTCAGAAAACCAGCAGGACATCCTGAGCCCCAAGATGGTAGACCAGGCAAAGGCCAATATCAGGACACCCTATGTGTCTTCACATGACCAAGGGAATCAGGAGACACCAGCACAGAGAACCACCACTTGCACCATGGACAGACACCCATCAATAGTTTAACCTACCCATGCTCTAGCACAGCCTTTGGTGAGGAATAGACCTCCAGTGGCCAAATCACTCCTCCCCTACACCTCAGGAAACATGCTTCAGTATAACTCTGTGAAAACACAGAAAAATTGCACCTGGCTTTGGCAAACATCCGCCAGCTCCAGCTCAGCACCAGGTAAGCAACGTCATTATAAACCTTTAAGCTGCCAGAACCAGGGGACCCAGCACATAAAACCGGTAATGAGGCCCTTAGCTCCCAGAACAAGAAGCATGAGTCAGAGGCCCTGCGCTCCTGAAGCAGAGATCCACTTTAAATGTCAGGAAAAAGACAAACACAATGAGCAAAAAGTACTGTAGAAAAGCAAAGACTATAGATGTTTACTATGTGTCCAGGGAAGAGCAAAGTATGAATACGAAAGAGTACAGCATTATCAATATAATCAGATCTCAAACTTCAAAGGGGAATGTGAACTAGTATCAAGCTCAAAAGCCTTCTTGGGAGAGCTCAAGAAGGATTTTGAAAATTAAATTAGAGAGGGAGAAGAAAAGTCTAACAATTCCTTAAAAATACAATTGACAAAATGGAAACCAAATTCACTGAAAAAATAATGGATTAAAAATAAAATTGACCAAATGGAAAAGGAGAAACAAAATCTAACTGAAGAAAACAATTTATTAAAAATTAAAATTGGGCAAGTAGAAACTAATGACTCTATGAGGGATCAAGAATCAGTTAAACAAAATCAAAAGAATGAAAAAGTAGAAGAAAATGTAAACTACATCATTGAAAAAAAACAGACCTAGAAAAAAATAGATACAGGACAGATAAATTAAAAGTTGCTGTGTACTGAAAAGTCATTATGAAAAAAAGAAGAACCAAGACAGTATCAAGTAATCATCAAGGAAAACTACCTGAAGGTCTTAGAACCAGAGGGCAAAACAATCAATGAAAAACTCCATGCATCACCTCCTGAAAGAGATACCAAATTAAAAATGCCAAGGAATATTTTAGCCAAACTCCAGAATTCTGAGGTCAAGGAAAAAATATTGCAAACAGTCATGCCAGACAGAAGCGATACCATGGAACTATAGTCAGGTTGAGACAGGACCTTTCAATTTCTTCATTAAAAGACCAGAAGCCGGGGGGCGGAGCCAAGATGGCGGAGTGAAAGCAACGACTCACCTAAGCTCCTGGAAAAACTCCTTTGGATATTTCTGGGGGGAGAGTCTGACCAGACTTTGGAGGTGTAGAATCCAGTGGGAGACGGACTTTGACAGATTCGGAGCCCAGGCTGGACTGGAAGGTCCACGGGAGGGATCTGTTCCGCGGGGGTAAGACCTCCGGCGCACAGCGCAGCGCGGTCGGCGCGGCAGGGCGGAGGCGACCCGAGGGGCCCGAGAGTGGCGGGCGAGACCAGCGGAGCAGGAGATAAGCCAGGCCGAGCCAACGATATCAGCGCAACAGCCTTTGAAATCTTCAGCCTAAAGACGGGACTTCAGTGGGTCACTACTTGAACATCCAGAAGCTGGGATGCGGGAGTGATCAGTAAGTGCTCTCCCCTCCCCCCCCCGCGATGACCGTGAGGGAACCATAAAATTCTTCCCTAGATTGATCCTGGATCAGTGGGAGCAGCAGAAAGGGGCGAGTGGTCTCGTAACACCAGAGGCTGGAGAGGTGGCAAAGGGGGATTCTTCCTACCATGGTGGAGGCTATCTGGAGGGACAGACGACCCAGGGCAGAGAAAATTCGCACTGAGACCCAAGCAAGCCTCAGCCTGGGAGACGAGCCCCAGGAGGGGCGGGAACACGCATTAGCCTCTAGGCGTGCCCCAGCCCTCCAGGGGAAAAGGGAAGACAATAGGGAAGCTGGGATCACCATCCCCCCGGACCTTGCCTTTGCCTCAGGCCAGCTGAGGAGATATCCTGAGACCAGACCACACCTCCCACACACCTATCAAGCTAAACCCAGGGTTGATCTGGGAAACAACAACAACAACAAAAAAAAAAGCCTGCTTTTAGCCTAGACAAACATCAACTCAACTTAAAAGATCTGTATCTTCTGACTGAAAGAACCAAAAGCTACAACACTCAGCCAACATCATGAATCGGAAAAAGCAGACGAAAAGTGAAAAAACCATAGAATCTTTCTATGGGGATAAGGACCAAAACACAAACACCAAAGAGGTCAGAGCTGAGACTGTACTTCCATCTGAAACCTCAGATGGGACTATGAATGTCTCGCAAGCACAACTAGATTACCTGGAACGTCTGAAGAAGGATATAAAAGAAAAACTGGCCAATGATTTTAAAACCATAAAAAAAGAATTCACTGATGAGAACATCAATCTGAAAAAGAAAATTGAAGAAATGGAAAAGGAAGTTCAAAAATTAACTGGAGAGAATAATTCCCTAAAAGGAAGAGTTAATCAAACGGAAAAGGAAACTCAAAACCTAATAGGGAAAATTGATCAGATGGAAAAGGAAACCCAAAACCTAACTGGGAAAATTGGTCGAATGGAAAAAGAAGTACAAAAATTAAATGGAGAAAATAGCTCCTTAAAGGGAAAAATTGGCCAGATGGAAAAGGAGATGCGAAAGCTAACTGAAGAAAACAATACGATCAAGATTAGAATTGGGCAAGTAGAAACTAATGACTCAATGAGGCAACAAGAGTCAGTCAAACAAAATCTAAAGAATGAAAAGATGGAAGAAAATCTAAAATATTTAATTGGAAAAACAACTGACCTGGAAAATAGATCCAGGAGAGAAAATCTAAGAATTATTGGCCTGCCAGAAACCCAGGATGAAGAAAAGAGTCTGGACAATATCTTCCAGGAAATCATCAAGGAAAACTGCCCAGAAGTACTAGACTCAGAGGGCAAAATAGTCATCGAAAGAATCCACCGTTCCCCACCGGAAAGGGATCCCAAACTCAAAACCCCAAGAAATATAGTTGCCAAATTCCAGAGCTATCAAGTGAAGGAGAAAATACTACAAGCAGCCAGAAAGAAACAATTTAAATATCAAGGTCACACAGTCAGGATCACACAGGACCTTGCAGCTTCTACATTAAAAGATCGAAAGAATTGGAACCCAATATTCCGTAAGGCAAAGGAGTTGGGACTCCAACCGAGGATCAACTACCCAGCAAAGTTCAGCATAACATTTCAGGCAAGGAGAAAGTCATTCAACGAAATAAGGGATTTCCAGAGCTTCCTGACCAAAACACCAGAACTCAATAGACAATTTGATCTTCAAATGCAGGTCTCCAGAGAATCATAAAAAGGTAAACAGAGGGGAAAAAACAAAAACAAAAACTTGCAACTCAATTAGGGCAATCTGTTTACCTCCCTGTAAGGGAAGATGATACCTGTTAATCTTGAGAACTGTGCAGCTATTATGATAAAAGGGATATATGTAGAGGGAACGGGCATAAAGTAAATGATGTCATGGCAAAAATATGATTTAAGTATGAGAAGGGAATGTAATAGGAGGTGTGGAAAGGGGGAAGCAGAAAATGGCAAATTATATCACAGGAAGAAGTACAAAACCATAGTAGAGGGAAGGAGGGGAGGGAGATGAGCATTGTTTTAGAGGTACTCTCATCTGATTTGTTCAAAGGAGGGAACAATAACCTTAAGCAGATAACCCTAACTAGCTCTATAGGTAGTAGGAGGGGAAGGGGGAAAAAAGGGGAGGGTGGCTAAAAGGGAGGAAAGAAGCAATAAGAGTAAAGGGGACTAAAAGGGAGGGGGGCTAAAAGAAGGAGGGGAAGGCTGCAGGAGGAGGGGGAGAAAAGTGAATACTATTGAGGAGGGGAAGGGAGACGGGAGAGTTAAAAGCACAAATGGTGGGAAAGAGGGTGGAGGGAAATACACAGATTGTAATCATAACTGTGAATGTGAATGGGATGAACTCTCCCATAAAACGGAGACGGATAGCAGAATGGATTAAAAGCCATAATCCAACAATATGCTGCTTACAAGAAACACATTTGAAACGGGGGGATACACATAGGATAAAGGTCAAAGGATGGAGCAGAATATATTGTGCTTCAGCTCACGTAAGAAAGGCAGGAGTAGCAATCCTAATCTCAGACAAAGCAAAAGCAGAAATAGATCTAATCAAAAGGGATAAGGATGGAAACTATATCCTACTAAAAGGCACCATAGACAATGAAGCAATATCATTACTAAACATGTATGCTCCAAGTGGTATAGCATCCAGATTCTTAGAGGAGAGGTTGGGGGAGTTGAAGGAAGAAATTGATAGCAAAACTATACTAGTGGGGGACCTCAACCTCCCCCTCTCTGAACTAGATAAATCCAACCTTAAAATAAACAAGAAAGAGGTTAAGGAGGTAAATAAAACTCTGGATAAGGTAGATATGATAGATCTTTGGAGAAAATTAAATGGGAATAGAAAGGAATATACCTTTTTCTCAGCGGTACATGGAACATTTACAAAAATTGACCATGTACTAGGACATAAAAATCTCACAATCCAGTGCAGAAAGGTAGAGATAATCAATGCATCCTTTTCAGATCATAATGCATTAAAAATTACATGTAATAAAAGGCCATGGAAAGAGAAACCAAAAATCAATTGGAAACTAAATAATCTAATTCTAAAGAAGGATTGGGTTAAAGAAGAAATCATAGAAACAATCAACAACTTCATTCAAGAGAATGACAATAGTGAGACAACGTACCAAAACTTATGGGACACTGCAAAAGCAGTTATTAGGGGAAGTTTTATATCTCTGAATGCTTACATAAATAAAATAGAGAAAGAGGAGATCAATGACTTAGGCTTGCAGTTGAAAAAGCTAGAAAAAGAACAAATTGAAAATCCCCAAGTAAATACCAAATTAGAAATACTGAAAACCAAAGGAGAGATTAATAAAATTGAAATAAAGAAAACTATTGAATTAATAAATAAAACCAATAGTTGGTTTTATGAAAAAACTAATAAAATTGATAAACCTTTGGTTAATCTGATCAAAAAAAAGAAAGAAGAAAACCAAATTACTAACATTAAAAATGAAAGGGGTGAACTCACCTCCAATGAGGAGGAAATTAAAACAATAATTAGAAACTACTTTGCCCAACTTTATGCCCACAAATTCGATAATCTAAACGAGATGGATGAATATTTTAAAAAATACAAATTGCCCAGATTAACAGAAGAGGAAGTTGAATACTTAAACAACCCCATCTCAGAAAAAGAAATTGAACAAGCCATCAATGAACTCCCTAGGAAAAAATCTCCAGGGCCAGATGGATTCACAAGTGAATTCTATCAAACATTTAAAGAAAAGTTAATTCCAATACTACATACACTATTCTTGAAAATTGGGGAAGAAGGAGTCCTCCCAAATTCTTTCTATGATACAAATATGGTTTTGATACCCAAACCAGGAAGAGACAAAACAGACAAAGAAAATTATAGACCAATTTCCCTAATGAATATAGATGCAAAAATTTTAAATAAGATTTTAGCAAAACGAATACAGCATCTTATCACGAGATTAATACATTATGATCAGGTAGGATTCATACCAGGACTACAGGGCTGGTTCAATATTAGGAAAACTATTAGCATTATCGACCACATCAACAACAAAGCTAACAAAAACCACATGATTATCTCAATAGATGCAGAAAAAGCTTTTGACAAAATACAACATCCATTCCTACTAAAAACATTGGAGAACGTAGGAATAAAGGGAACTTTCCATAAAATAATAAGCAGTATCTATCTAAAACCTTCAGCAAGCATTATATGCAATGGGGATAAGCTAGATGCATTCCCAATAAGATCAGGGGTGAAACAAGGTTGTCCATTATCACCACTATTATTCAATATGGTACTAGAAATGTTAGCTGTAGAAATTAGACAAGATAAAGATATTCAAGGAATTAGAATAGCCAAAGAAGAAACTAAGTTATCACTCTTTGCAGATGATATGATGATTTACCTAGAGAATCCCAGAGATTCAAGTAAAAAATTACTTGAATTAATAAACAACTTTGGCAAAGTTGCAGGGTACAAAATAAACCCACACAAATCCTCTGCATTCCTATATATTAGCAACAAAGTCCAACAGCAAGAGATAGAAAGAGAAATCCCATTTAAAGTTAGGGTAGACAGTATAAAATACTTAGGAGTCTACCTGCCAAAACAAACCCAGGGACTATATGAACACAATTACAAGACACTTTTTGCACAAATAAACTCAGATTTAAATAAGTGGAAAAACATTAGTTGCTCATGGGTAGGCCGTGCTAATATAATAAAAATGACAATTCTACCCAAATTAATATACTTATTTAGTGCCATACCAATTAAACTATCAGACAATTACTTTATAGAGCTGGATAAAATAATATCAAAATTCATTTGGAAAAACAAAAGGTCCAGAATATCAAAGGGACTAATGAAAAGAAATGCTTGGGAAGGTGGCCTAGCGCTACCAGACCTTAAACTGTACTATAAAGCAGCAATTATCAAAACCACTTGGTATTGGCTAAGAAACAGAGAGGTAGACAAGTGGAATAGACTTGGCACTCAAGATGCAGTAGGCAAGGAATATAGCAACCTTCTGTTTGATAAACCCAAGGACCCCAGCTTCTGGGATAAGAACTCATTGTTTGACAAAAATTGCTGGGAAAACTGGATAACAGTGTGGCGGAAATTAGGCATAGACCCATACCTGACACCGTACACAAGAATAAAGTCCAAATGGGTACATGATTTAGGTATAAAGATTGATACCATGAATAAAGTGGAGAAGCAAGGAATAGTGTATTTATCAGATCTATGGAGAAGGGAAGAATTCTTTACTAAAGAAGACATAGAATGCATTATGAAATGCAAAATGGATAACTTTGAGTACATTAAACTGAGAAGTTTTTGCACAACCAAACCCAATGCAACCAAAATCCGGAGGGATGTAGTAAATTGGGAAAAAATTTTTACAGCTAAGCTCGGGGATAAAGGCCTCATTTCTAGATTATATAGAGAACTGACCCAAATGTATAATCATACAAGTCATTCCCCAATTGATAAATGGTCAAAGGATATGAACAGGCAATTTTCAGAGGAAGAAATTAAAGCTATCTATAATCATATGAAAAAATGCTCTAAATCACTATTGGTTAGAGAGATGCAAATCAAAACAACTCTGAGGTACCACATCACACCTATAAGATTGGCAAACATGACAGAACAAGAAAATGATAAATGCTGGAGAGGATGTGGGAGAGTTGGAACACTAATTCATTGTTGGTGGAGCTGTGAGCGCATCCAACCATTCTGGAGAGCAATTTGGAACTATGCCCAAAGGGCTACAAAAATGTGCATACCCTTTGACCCAGCAATATCGCTACTAGGACTATATCCCCAAGAGATCATAAAAATGGGAAAGGGTCCCACATGTACAAAAATATTTATAGCAGCACTCTATGTAGTTGCCAAAAACTGGAAGTCAAGGGGATGTCCATCAATTGGGGAATGGCTGAATAAATTATGGTATATGAATGTAATGGAGTACTATTGTGCCATAAGAAATGATGAACAAGAAGACTTCAGAGAGGCCTGGAAGGACTTATATGACCTGATGCTGAGTGAAAGGAGCAGAACCAGGAGAACTTTATGCACAGCAACAACCACAGTGTGTGAGAGTTTTTTCTGGTAGACTTAGATTTTTGTAATAACACAAGAACCTCTGAAAAAAAAAAAAAATCCCAATGGTGGACCTTAAGGCAAAAAGCCTTCCACACTCAGAGAGAGAAATATGGAAGTCACTCACATAATGTAGCAGATCATGTTTGTGTATGTGTATCTGTTTGTGTATCATGTTCTGATTTGTTATACGGATTCTTTCATTTATCTTAGTCTGACTACATAGCATGACGATAGTGAAAATATACTCAATAGGAAAGTATATGTAGAATCTATACAGAATTGTATGCAGTCGTGGGGAGGGAGGGAGGTAGTGGGGGGTGGGTGGGGAGGGATAAAATCGCAATTGTATGGCAGTGATTGTTAAACATTAAAAAAAATAAAAAAATTAATAAAGGAGAAAAAAAAAAAAAAAGAAAACAAATCAAAAAAAAAAAAAAAAAAGACCAGAAGCCTTGAAATAAGATATTCAGTAAGGCGAAGGAGATTGCATCAAGAACAAAAGACCCACCAAAATTGAGCATAATCTTTTAGGGAAGGAGATGGGCATTCAATGAAATTAGGGACTTCTAGACTTTTTTGATGAAAAGACTATGGAAAATTTCATCTTCAAATAAAAATTCAAGAGAAGCGTAAGAAGGCAAATAGGAAAGAAAATATTATTCAATACGGAAAAATTGCTTACATCTCAACATGGGCAGAGGATACTTGTACATCTTGATAACTGTATCTTTTTAACAACATTTACAAGGATAACATAGAGGGTGTGGGTTTAAATTAACTGTTGTTATGATAAAAATCAAAGTAAAGAGTGAAAACTGATCATAAGAATGGAAGCGGAAAAGAGGAGGCAGAAATGAAAACCATTTCATAATAGAGGGAAAGAAGGTAGTGAAACTAGCATTATTTGAAATTTCTTTTTTTTTATTTTGTAATGTTTAACAATCACTGCCATACAATTGTGATTTTATCCCTCCCCACCTACTCCCCACTACCCCCCTCCCTCCCCACGACTGCATACAATTCTGTATAGATTCTACATATACTTTCCTATTGAGTATATTTTCACTATAGTCATGCTATGTAGTCAGACTAAGATAAATGAAAGAAATCGTTTAACAAATCAGAACATGATACACAAACACAAACACATACACAAACATGATCTGCTACAATATGTGAGTGACTTCCAAATTTCTCTCTCTGAGTGTGGCAGGCATTTTGCCTTGAGATCCTCCATTGTGATTTTATTTTTTTTTTGGTAAGTTCTTGTGTTATTACAAAAATCTAAGTCTACCAGAAAAAACTCTCACACACTGTGGTTGTTGCTGTGCATAAAGTTCTCCTGGTTCTGCTCCTTTCACTCAGCATCAGGTCATATAAGTCCTTCCAGGCCTCTCTGAAGTCTTCTTGTTCATCATTTCTTATGGCACAATAGTACTCCATTACATTCATATACCATAATTTATTCAGCCATTCCCCAATTGATGGACATCCCCTTGACTTCCAGTTTTTGGCAACTACATAGAGTGCTGCTATAAATATTTTTGTACATGTGGGACCCTTTCCCATTTTTATGATCTCTTGGGGATATAGTCCTAGTAGCGATATTGCTGGGTCAAAGGGTATGCACATTTTTGTAGCCCTTTGGGCATAGTTCCTAATTGCTCTCCAGAATGGTTGGATGCGCTCGCAGCTCCACCAACAATGAATTAGTGTTCCAACTTTCCCACATCCTCTCCAGCATTTATCATTTTCTTGTTCTGTCATGTTTGCCAATCTTATAGGTGTGATGTGGTACCTCAGAGTTGTTTTGATTTGCATCTCTCTAACCAATAGTGATTTAGAGCATTTTTTCATATGATTATAGATAGCCTTAACCTCTTCCTCTGAAAATTGCCTGTTCATATCCTTTGACCATTTATCAATTGGGGAATGACTTGTATGATTATACATTTGGATCAGTTCTCTATATAGTTTAGAAATGAGGCCTTTATCCCCGAGCTTAGCTGTAAAAATTCTTTCCCAATTTACTACATCCCTCCGGATTTTGGTTGCATTGGGTTTGGTTGTGCAAAAACTTCTCAGTTTAATGTAATCAAAGTTATCCATTTTGCATTTCATAATGCATTCTATCTCTCCTTTAGTAAAGAATTCTTCCCTTCTCCATAGATCTGATAAATACACTATTCCTTGCTTCTCCAGTTTATTCATGGTGTCAATCTTTATACCTAAATCATGTACCCATTTGGACTTTATTCTTGTGCACGGTGTCAGGTACGGGTCTATGCCTAATTTCCGCCACACTGTTATCCAGTTTTCCCAGCAATTTTTGTCAAACAATGAGTTCTTATCCCAGAAGCTGGGGTCCTTGGGTTTATCAAACAGAAGGTTGCTATATTCCTTGCCTACTGCATCTTGAGTGCCAAGTCTATTCCACTTGTCTACCTCTCTGTTTCTTAGCCAATACCAAGTGGTTTTGATAATTGCTGCTTTATAGTACAGTTTGAGGTCTGGTAGCGCTAGGCCACCTTCCCAAGCATTTATTTTCATTAGTCCCTTTGATATTCTGGACCTTTTGTTTTTCCAAATGAATTTCGATATTATTTTGTCCAGCTCTAGAAAGTAATTGTCTTATAGTTTAATTGGTATGGCACTAAATAAGTATATTAATTTGGGTAGAATTGTCATTTTTATTATATTAGCACGGCCTACCCATGAGCAACTAATGTTTTTCCACTTACTTAAATCTGACTTTATTTGTGCAAAAAGTGTCTTGTAATTGTGTTCATATAATCCCTGGGTTTGTTTTGGAAGGTAGACTCCTAAGTATTTTATACTGTCTACCCGAACTTTAAATGGGATTTCTCTTTCTATCTCTTGCTGTTGGACTTTGTTGCTAATATATAGGAATGCAGAAGACTTGTGTGGGTTTATTTTGTACCCTGCAACTTTGCCAAAGTTGTTTATTAATTCTAGTAATTTTTTACTTGAATCTCTGGGATTCTCTAGGTAAATCATCATATCATCTGCAAAGAGTGATAACTTAGTTTCTTCTTTGGCTATTTTAATTCCTTGGATATCTTTATCTTGTATAATTGCTACAGCTAACATTTCTAGTACCATATTAAATAATAGTGGTGATAATGGACAACCTTGTTTCACCCCTGATCTTATTGGGAATGCATCTAGCTTATCCCCATTGCATATAATGCTTGCTGTAGGTTTTAGATAGATACTGCTTATTATTTTATGGAAAGTTCCCTTTATTCCTACATTCTCCAATGTTTTTAGTAGGAATGGATGTTGTATTTTGTCAAAAGCTTTTTCTGCATCTATTGAGATAATCATGTGGTTTTTGTTAGCTTTGTTGTTGATGTGATCGATAATGCTAATAGTTTTTCTAATATTGAACCAGCCCTGTAGTCCTGGTATGAATCCTACCTGATCATAATGTATTAATCTCGTGATAAGATGCTGTATGCGTTTTGTTAGAATCTTATTTAAAATTTTTGCATCTATATTCATTAGGGAAATTGGTCTATAATTTTCTTTGTCTGTTTTTCCTCTTCCTGGTTTGGGTATCAAAACCATATTTGTATCATAGAAAGAATTTGGGAGGACTCCTTCTTCCCCGATTTTCAAGAATAGTGTATGTAGTATTGGAATTAACTGTTCTTTAAATGTTTGATAGAATTCACTTTTGAATCCATCTGACCCTGGAGATTTTTTCCTAGGGAGTTCATTGATGGCTTGTTCAATTTCTTTTTCTGAGATGGGGTTGTTTAAGTATTCAACTTCCTCTTCTGTTAATCTGGGCAATTTGTATTTTTTAAAATATTCATCCATCTCGTTTAGATTATCGAATTTGTGGGCATAAACTTGGGCAAAGTAGTTTCTAATTATTGTTTTAATTTCCTCCTCATTGGAGGTGAGTTCACCCCTTTCATTTTTAATTTAATTTTAATTTGATTTTCTTCTTTCTTTTTTTTAATCACATTGACCAAAGGTTTATCAATTTTATTAGTTTTTTCATAAAACCAACTATTGGTTTTATTTATCAATTCAATAGTTTTCTTAATTTCAATTTTATTAATCTCTCCTTTGGTTTTCAGTATTTCTAATTTGGTATTTACTTGGGGATTTTCAATTTGTTCTTTTTCTAGCTTTTTCAACTGCAAGCCCAAGTCATTGATCTCCTCTTTCTCTATTTTATTTATGTAAGCATTCAGAGATATAAAACTTCCCCTAATAATTGCTTTTGCAGTATCCCTTAAGTTTTGGTATGTTGTCTCACTATTGTCATTCTCTCGAATGAAATTGTTGATTGTTTCTATGATTTCTTCTTTAACCCAACCCTTCTTTAGAATTAGATTATTTAGTTTCCAATTGATTTTTGGTTTCTCTTTCCATGGCCTTTTATTACATGTAATTTTTAATGCATTATGATCTGAAAAGGATGCATTGATTATCTCTACCTTTCTGTACTGGATTGTGAGATTTTTATGTCCTAGTACATGGTCAATTTTTGTAAATGTTCCATGTACCGCTGAGAAAAAAGTATATTCCTTTCTATTCCCATTTAATTTTCTCCAAAGATCTATCATATCTACCTTATCCAGAGTTTTATTTACCTCCTTAACCTCTTTCTTGTTTATGTTAAGGTTGGATTTATCGAGTTCAGAGAGGGGGAGGTTGAGGTCCCCCACTAGTATAGTTTTGCTATCAATTTCTTCCTTCAACTCCCCCAACCTCTCCTCTAAGAATCTGGATGCTATACCACTTGGAGCATACATGTTTAGTAATGATATTGCTTCATTGTCTATGGTGCCTTTTAGCAGGATATAGTTTCCATCCTTATCCCTTTTGATTAGATCTATTTCTGCTTTTGCTTTGTCTGAGATTAGGATTGCTACTCCTGCCTTTCTTACATGAGCTGAAGCACAATATATTCTGCTCCATCCTTTGACCTTTGTCCTATGTGTATCCCCCAGTTTCAAATGTGTTTCTTGTAAGCAGCATATTGTTGGATTATTGCTTTTAATCCATTCTGCTATCCGTCTCCCTTTTATGGGAGAGTTCATTCCATTCACATTCACAGTTATGATTACAATCTGTGTATTTCCCTCCAACCTCTTTCCCACCATTTGTGCTTTTAGCTCTCCCGTCTCCCTTCCCCTCCTCAATAGTATGCACTTTTCACCCCCTCCTCCTGCAGCCTTCCCCTCCTTCTTTTGACCCCCCTCCCTTTTTAGTCCCCTTTACTCTTATTGCTTCTTTCCTCCCCTTTAGGCACCCTCCCCTTTCTTCCCTCTTCCCCTCCTACTACCTATAGAGCTAGTTAGGCTTATCTACTTCAGATTATTGTTCCCTACTTTGATCAAATCAGATGAGAGTACCTCTCAAACAATGCTCATCTCCCTCCCCTCCTTCCCTCTACTATAGTTTTGTACTTCTTCCTGTGATATAATTTGCCATTTTCTGGTTCCCCCTTTCCACACCTCCTATTACATTCCCTTCTCATACTTAAATCATATTTTTGACATGACATCATTTACTTTATGCCCGTTCCCTCTATATATATCCCTTTTATCATAATAGCTGCACAGTTCTCAAGATTAACAGGTATCATCTTCCCTTACAGGGAGGTAAACAGTTTGCCCTAATTGAGTAGCAAGTTTTTGTTTTTGTTTTTTCCCCTCTGTTTACCTTTTTATGATTCTCTGGAGACCTGCACTTGAAGATCAAATTGTCTATTGAGTTCTGGTGTTTTAGTCAGGAAGCTCTGGAAATCCCTGATTTCCTTGAATGACTTTCTCCTTGCCTGAAATGTTATGCTGAACTTTGCTGGGTAGTTGATCCTTGGTTGAAGTCCCAACTCCTTTGCCTTATGGAATATTGGGTTCCAATTCTTTCGATCTTTTAATGTAGAAGCTGCAAGGTCCTGTGTGATCCTGAATGTGTGTCCTTGATATTTGAATTGTTTCTTTCTGGCTGCTTGTAGTATTTTCTCCTTCACTTGATAGCTCTGGAATTTGGCAACTATATTTCTTGGGGTTTTGAGTTTGGGATCCCTTTCGGGAGGGGAACGGTGGATTCTTTCGATGACTATTTTGCCCTCTGAGTCTAGTACTTCTGGACAGTTTTCCTTGATGATTTCCTGGAAGATATTGTCCAGACTCTTTTCTTCATCATGGGTTTCTGGCAGGCCAATAATTCTTAGATTTTCTCTCCTGGATCTATTTTCCAGGTCAGTTGTTTTTCCAATTAAATATTTGACATTTTCTTCTATCTTTTCATTCTTTAGATTTTGTTTGACTGATTCTTGTTGTCTCATTGAGTCATTAGTTTCTACTTGCCCAATTCTAATCTTCATCGTAGTGTTTTCTTCAGTTAGCTTTTCCATCTCCTTTTCCATCTGACCAATTTTTCCCTTTAAGGAGCTATTTTCTCCATTTAATTTTTGTACTTCTTTTTCCATTCGACCAATTTTCCCAGTTAGGTTTTGGGTTTCCTTTTCCATCTGATCAATTTTCCCAATTGGGTTTTGGGTTTCCTTTTCCATTTGATTAGCTCTTCCTTTTAGGGAATTATTCTCTCCAGTTAATTTTTGAACTTCCTTTTCCATTTCTTCAATTTTCTTTTTCAGGGTGATGTTCTCATCAGTGAATTCTTTTTTTATAGTTTTAAAATCATTGGCCAGTTTTTCTTTTATATCCTTCTTCAGACGTTCCAGGTAATCTAGTTGTGCTTGCGAGAAATTCATAGTCCCATCTGAGGTTTCAGATGGAAGTACAGTCTCAGCTCTAACCTCTTTGGCGTTTGTGTTTTGGTCCTTATCCCCATAGAAAGATTCTGTGGTTTTTTCACTTTTCGTCTGCTTTTTCCGATTCATGATGTTGGCTGAGTGTTGTAGCTTTTGGTTCTTTCAGTCAGAAGGTACAGATCTTTAAGTTGAGCTGATGTGTGTCTAGGCTAAAAGCAGGCTTTTGTTTTTTGTTTCCCTGATCAACCCTGGGGTTAGCTTGTTAGGTGTGTGGGAGGGGTGTTCTGGTCTCAGGATATCTCCTCAGCTGACGTGAGGCAAAGGCAAGGTCAGGGGATGGTGATCCCAGCTTCCCTATTGTCTTCCCTTTTCCCCTGGAGGGCTGGGGCAAGCCTAGAAGCTAATGCGTGTTCCTGCCCCTCCTGGGGCTCGTCTCCCAGCTCTGAGGCTTGCCTGGGTCTCAGTGCGAATTTTCTCTTCCTTGGGTCGTCTGTCCCTCCAGATCGCCTCCACCACAGTAGGAAGAATCCCCCTTTGCCACTTTTCCAGCCTCTGGTGTTATGAGACCACCCGCCCCCTTCTGCTGTTCCCACTGATCCAGGATTAATCTGGGGAAGAATTTTATGGTTCCCTCACGGTCATCAGGGGGGAGGAGAGAGCACTTACTGATCACTCTGCCATCCCAGTTCCTGGAAGTTCAAGTAGTGACCCACCGAAGTCCGTCTTCAGGCTGAAGATTTCAAGGGCTGCTGCGCTGATGTCTGGCACTCAGCGGCTCTCACCGGCTCGGCCTGGCTTATCTCCTGCTCCGCTGGTCTTGCCCGCCACTTTCGGGCTCCTCTGGTCCCCTCCGCCTTGCCGTGCTGACCGCGCTGCGCTGTGCGCCGGGGTCTTACCCCCGCGGAACAGATCCCTCCCGTGGACCCTCCCGTCCAGCCTGGGCTCCAAATCCGTCAAAGTCCGTCACCCACTGGATTCTACACCTCCAAAGTCTGGTCAGACTCTCCCGCCAGAGATATCCAGAGGAGTTTTTCCAGGAGCTTAGGTGAGTCGTTGCTTTCACTCCGCCATCTTGGCTCTGCCTCTTCCATCATTTGAAATTTCAAGGAGAGAACAACATATTCACTTTGACATAGAAATCTAACTTGCCCTCCAGGGAGTAAGAGGGGAAAGGGTAAAGAAAAATGAGGGAGTGTTTACAAGGAAGGGAAAAAGTAGTAAGGGAAAAGAGAAAGAAAAGGGAGGGATGCTGAGAGAAGTGAGGAAGGATTCAGGGAGACAGCAGTCAAAAGCAAAACACTTTTGAGGAGGTAAAAGGGAGCAGAGCAATAAAAGCATAAACAGGGCAGGGGCAATAGGATGGAGATAAAGACACAGATAGTAATCATAACTGTGAATGTGAATGGGATGAACTTTCCCACAAAACCAGAGTACATTGCAGAATGGGTTAAAAAATATAAACCTTCAATGGGTTGTTTACAAGAAACATATTTGAAAGAAGGGGATACACAGAGGGTAAATGTAAAAGGCTGAAGTAGAATATATATGCTTCATCTGAAGAAAAGAAAAAAAAAAACATGGGCACCAATCCTAGTGTCACAAAAAAAGCAAAAATAGATCCAAATAAAAGAGAAAAATGAGGAAACTGATAAAAGGCACCATAGACAATGAAGTAATATATTACTAAACATATATGCACCAAATATTAGAGCATCCAAAACTGAGAGAAGAAGTCAACAGAGTTAAAGGAAGAGAAGTACAGCAAAACTATACCAGTGTGGGGACCTCAAACCTTCTCCCCCACCCCCCTACCTTGATAAACTTAACCTCAAAATTAAGAAGAAAGAAGTTAAGGAGATAAATAGATTTTTTTTAAAAAGGGTAGATATGGTAACGCTCTGGAGAAAATTGAATGGGGATAGAAAGGAGTATACTTTTTTCCAGTGGTACATGGCACACACATAAAACTTGACCATGTACTTGGACATAAAAAATTACATATTCAATGCCATGCCAATCAAACTATTAAAATTATTTTATATAGCTAGAAAAAATAATTTTAAAAATCATCTGGACGAAGAAAAGTTTCAGAATATCAATGGAATTAATGAGAAGAAATGATAGGGAAGGTGGCCTAGCCATACCAGATCTTAAGTTGTATTATAAAGCAACAGTCATCAAAACTACTTGGTACTGGTTAAGAAATAGAGTAGGTCAGTGTAATAGATTACATACACAAGACACAGTACTCAATCACCATAATAACATACTATTTGATAAACTCAAACATCCCAGTTTCTGGGATAAGAACACACTATCTGACAAAAATTTCTGGGAAAACTGAAAAACAGTATGGCAAAAAAATGGGCATACATCAATGTCTGGCACTGCATACAGAAATGAATTCCAAATGGGTACACGATTTAGATATGAACACATATACTATAAGTAAATTAGAGGAGAAAGAAACAGTTTATCTGTCATATTTATGCAGAATGAAGGAATTTATGATCAAAGAAAAACATTATGAAATGCAAAATGGATATTTTTGGTTACATGAAACTGAAAAGTTTTGCACAAACAAATCCAATGCAACCAACATTAGGAGAGAAACAGAAAACTGAAAATAATTTTTACAGCTGGTGTCTCTGATAATGGCCTCATTTTTAAGACATATAGAGAAGTGCATCAAATTTACAAGAACACAAATCATTCCCCAATTGATAAATGGTCAGAGCATATGAAAAGAGAGTTTTGAGAGGAAGAAATTAAAGCTCTCTATTGTCATATGAGAAAAGAAGCTCTAAATCACTATTGATTAGAGAACAGAAAATCAAAACAACTCTGGGGTACCATATCACACATATCAGATTGGCTACATGACAAAACAGGAAAATTATATATGTTAAAAATGTGGGGAAAATGGAACACTAATTCATTGTTGGTGGAGCTGTCAACTGATTCAACCATTCCAGCAAGCAATTTGGAACTACGCCTAAAGGAGTATAAAAATTTGCATATGCTTTGACTCAACAATATCAATCCTAGGGCTGTAACACAAAGCGACCATAAAAACGGTGAAGGCACCCATCTGTACAAAAAGATTTATAGCAGCTCTTTTTGTGATGGCAAAGAACTAGAAACTGAAGGGATGCCCATCAAATGAGGAATGGTTGAACAAGTTGTGGTATTTCAATGTAAAGGGAAGCTATTGTGCTATAAGAAATGATGAGCCAGAGTACTTCAGAAAAACCTTGCAAGATTTACAGTAACTGACACTGCTTGAAATGAGCAGAACCAGGAGAACATTGTGCACAGCAGCAGCCACATTGTGCAATGACTAACTTTGATAGACTTAGCCCTTCTCAGCAGTATAAGGACCTAAAACAATTCCAAAAAACTCATAAAGAAAATTCCATCCATATTCACAGAAAGAACTATGAATCTGAATCAAGACTGAAGCAGAGTATTTTCTTTTTTGTTGTTGTTTTGCTTATTTTCTTTCCCATGGTTCCTCCTATTCATTCTAATTCTTCTTTATGACATGACTTATGTGAAAATATGATTAATATATGTACAGCCTATATCAGATTACATGCCGTCTTGGGAGAGAGGATGGAGGGCTAGAAAATTTAAAACTTATGTAAGTGAATGTTGAAAACTAAAAATATGTAAATTAACTTATAAAAAATAAAACAGGACACACCTGTTGTCTGCAATATGTGGCAAAAATAATAACTGGAAGAAAGAAAGCATGAGTGGATATGTTAGTCAGGGCAACAAGAGTTAGGGGCAACAGTCAATTAGTGATAGATAATTAGGTGTTGGGGACTAATAGATGTGTGAACACCAGAAATATGACTTCATAAAGAAATGGAAAGATAGGTAGGTGTTTTGAGGCAAGGTGTATGGGAGAGTGATTAAAATAAATTTTAGAATAGGAAACTTTCTGTAACCAAGGGAGAGGTCGTTAAGGAACTTTTCTTCTCTTGAAGCTGAGGGCCTCAGTATACTCAAGGAATAAACTATTTACTTAACATTTATTTGTTGGTAGAGGTAGTTTAGAGGCAAAGAATGACAGGTTCATGGTGAGAGAGAATAAGGTTGAAGCACTCATTCTGATACTTATCACCTATTACCCTTATTGTCAATTAATCTTAGGGAACTCTCTAGGATTTATTTGCCAAATAATTTATGAGATGCAATCTGTATTTCAGAGCTCATTCTAACATTGGGACCTCCCAATCATAAATCACAGATTTGTGCATATATTTTCACCTGTATTCACATGTACTAAAAGTGCTTGTCTACATATACATGCATACATACATGTGTATACACATATATTATACTCACACACACATCTCTCTCTCTCCCTCCCTCCCTCCCTCCTTCCCTCCCTCCCTCCTTCCCTCCCTCCCTCCCTCCCTTTCTCTCTCTCTCTCCCTATCTAGCAATAAAGTAATATTCCCCTTATATGCAGAGATATAAAATAGAATGTAGGGTATGTTCAGAGAAAACTAGCACTTCTGGTATGTGAATTGCTGAGACCTTTTCAGGGCTGCTTTGCACCTTTGGTGTCAGCTCTCACTTGTAGCACTCAGAAGTTGTAGCAGTCACAGCAGCCACACCACAGTAAACCATTTTGACAGATAGCCTAAAACAGGTTGAGTGTAACCAAGGGATTTCAAACCCATCAATGAGTTGGGAGGGGGGAATATCTACTGCAAGCATGTAAAGACTTCCCCCAGTGGAATGGGCAGATGAGAGCAATTTGCTCCAACAGTCATGAAGGGTAGTGAAAGAAGCTCTATGAAGTGCTTCTGAGTTTGGTTAAATATCCTAGAGAACAAGGTCATCTACTTCATCTTGAGCCATAACTTAGTCAACTTGACTTTGTCTTGTCCCTGTACTTTATTGGCTCTGGAAGAAAGAATGAGGCTGACTACTTTGTGCAGTTCTGCCTCACTTAAATTCAATTTATACATGAACCAAAATACATTATCCATAGCATTTTAGCAATTTTACCTATTTCAAAGTCCCGAAGAAGACAGGTAAGTGATGAAGCAGCAGGTATGGATATATTGAGAGTTGTAGTCACAACCATGGTAGCCTAAAGGATCATCTTTTCACTGGCCTGAAGCAGCAGTGGGATTCTGTAAGGGGCCCAGGGGGGTGCAAGTCCTGTGACCAAGGCTATAGCAGAGGCAAAGCCTGTTCCTATGGGACTTGTGCTTACTCAAACCCTGGCAGAAGCTCTGTATGACCCTGGAACCTGATGTTCCTGCAGATACTGATGTTCTGTACAGTGAAGTTACAAGTGGGCCTGGGAACCCAGAAACTAGCTTCAGGAACAAGATAAGCTTCATTACTTACTGCGGGTGTAAGGATGTGGAATGGTTATGAGGTGATGAAGTAATGGTCATGAGAGGGTGCAGTAATGGGATGAGCTCAGCCTGCATGTGATTGGTGGTTACAGCCTTTATAAACCCTGTATCTCAGCTGAATAAACGGAGTTGCTTATCATTCCTGCCTCCCACCTCATTCGTACTCACAGCTTGCTCACTGACAACAGGTTCTGCTGGTCAGAGACCTGTTGGTCTGGGGGAGCCAGGGGGCTCGGTCCCTGACCTCAAAGTACCCCGAGTAATTGGCGCCCCACGTGGGGCTGAAAGGAGAAACTGCGGTACCTCTGAGCAACAGGTGCAGGGTCAAAGGCGTAAGCTTGGAGTCGCAAGGGAAAGACGCAACCTGCATGCCTCAGTCAGTGCCCTGGTGGTTCCATGGAACTTGGGAAGACATGACTGGGATGAGGAGAAGAAAACTACAGACTGTGAGTAATCCTGCTTATAGATAAAATAGGCAGAGAGCTACACCTGTGAGTTACCTACTTCTACTTACACAGGCAGAGAATTGGGTTCTTAGCACCATGGGGCTAACAATGTCCACAAAAGTACCCTGCTTACATATGTAGACAGTGAGCCAGATTCTTAGCACCATGGGGTTAACAACATCAACAGAAACCTTAGACAAAAGCGCTTATACAGGTCTTATCTACAAGAAAGCTAAAAGCCAGGGAGTGACCGTGCAGTTAAAAGTGGTTAGACAACTTTTAGAGCGGGTTGAGGAGGTGTGCCCCTGGGTGAAGGACAGACCTCCAGCATCTATCTATACAAACCTGGCAAAGAGTAGGAGAACAGCTAACGGCTTTTGACTTCTAGAAACCGGGAGTTTTGTTGCCATCCACCTTCTGTCTGTACAATATTGTAACAAGCTCAATTCAGGCAGAGGAAGGAGACTGTGATGAACAGGAAAGGCAGACAGCCTGGGAATTCGCCGAAACAAGAGATAATGGAGTAGTTGCAGCCATAGTTTCTCCAAGGACATCTCTGCTTCCGTGGTCTGTGACACAGCAACAAATCCTAGCAGACATTCAGGCCCTTCAACGTAGGCTCCAGCAGCTGCAGACTCTGGAGCAGACAGCATACTGTCCTCCTACTCAGTGGAAACCCCCATGGCCCACAGGAGAAAGAGGCTCGCAAAGGGCCAGGGAGGTGGCTACCGCACAAAACACATATCCCCCAGCAGTAAATCAAAGCTGGGTTACCTGCAGAGTCAGTGCTTATGGAGACGTCCCCGTTGCAGGGGACAGACCACAATTCTTGACGAACGTAGACGTAAGGCAAGGACTTGAGGAGCCTTTCACAGATTTTTGCGCTAGGGTGCAAAATGTGGTCACCAAAGTGATGGACGAGGTGGAAGGCACAATAGTGGTTATCAAAGACATACTGAGGAATGGATGCAATACAGATTGTAGAAAGGCTATGATAGGATTGCCCAGAACTGCAGGAGTGGAAGAGATGGTACAAAGGTGTGAGGATTCAGTGACGTTTGCAGCTCACGTGAAGGAACAGGTAAAGAGACAGTATAGAACTGAAGCTGCATGCATGAGACAAGGGCAGCAGTGTTATAGCTGTGGAAAAACAGGTCATTTTAAGAAAGACTGTAGGAGCAAACCCATGGCCTATTCAAGTCCAGGAGCCAGACCCAAAACACCACGCCCAAAGTGTAGAAAAATGGGTCATTGGGCCGCAGAATGCCGAAGAGCCTAGCCACAACAATATGTAAACGCCATGGTGGGCAGCCCTCTAACCCAGGACCCGAAGGAAGGACAGACATTGCAACCCAAAGCTATGACAGAATGGAGAGACAATTCCAACAGGGAGACTTCACACCTCAGACAACAGTATCAAGAATTGGCTACAATGAGATCAGCCAACAAGTGGTAGAATTGCAGAGCACAGGGTACTATTCATTATCTCCACTGACCACTGTCATGGTACCTTTAGCAAAGAAATTTCAGGTTCTTTCTAAAAAGATAGGCATATTATTATCTGTACCTGCCAATGATTACACAGGACTAGTGCCCATATCACATATACTTCCCGCCAATCAAGAGATTACACATATCCCCATGATGAATCCCAATAATCAGGAAGGACTCCTGGATAATAATGAAAAAATAGCAGTCGTGTTATTCCTACCAAAAGAACAAAGAAGAGACAGTCAGGTTTATTGGGCACAAAAGATTACAACACATAGGCCAGAATTAACAATAAGGGTGGAAGGAAGAGGAATAACTGGGTTGATAGATACAGGAGGATAGGACAATATTTCCTATGTCCCAATGGGATGAGTCGTGGCTGCTGAGTACAGCTCATGATTTGTATGGAATTGGAGGAATACAACCAGCTATAGAATCTTTACAAGCATTAAGATGGGAACATGAAGGACGAACTGGACAGGTTTGGCCTCATGTTTTAGAAGGACTTCCAGTTGTGTTATGGGGACATGATCTCCTGTCACAACTCAATATAACTTGGCAGACAAATTTTTAGCATGGCCCACTGGTGAAAAGGTTGCACTAGTAACACCACGCTTACAATGGCGCTCAGATGAGCTTATTTGGGTGGACCAACGGGCCTTCAGTAAAGAAAAGCTCGCAGCCTTGAAAGACATAATTCAAGAACAATTTGAGTCAGGACATATAGAAGAATCATTTAATCCATGGAATTCCCTTGTATTTGTAATTAAGAAGAAGTCAGGAAAATGGAGGATGTTGACAGATTTAAGAAAAATTAATGAATCCATGTACATTATGGGTTCACTACAGCCCGGTTGCCGCCAGCAAATCTGATACCACAAGGGCATAAGATATGGGTGATAGACATCAAAGATTGCTTTTATAGCATTCCTATGCATCCTAAAGATAAAGAAAGGTTCGCATTTTCTGTGGCAGCAATTAATTTCCAAGAACCTGCTAAGAGATACCAATGGAATATATTGCCACAGGGCATGAAAAACAGCCCTACATTGTGTCAATGGCATGTAGATAAAGCCATAAGCCCAGTAAGACGGAAATATCTAGAGGTTCATATTATCCACTATATGGATGGTATCCTCTCTTCCAGTCAACCTAAGGACCTCTTAGAGAGGGCATTAGTGGACGTTACAGAGCAATTGAAACTGCATGGATTAATTATAGCAACTGAAAAAATACAAAAATCACTGCCGATTCACTACTAAGAGCATAGAATACAACAAACTTCAGTGCATTTGAAATCACCTATGTCAGACCCTGAGAAAGTTACAACTCTAAGTGAATTCCAAAAATTGATAGGAGAGATCCAATGGTGCAGACCACAATTAGGGATCACAACATATCAGATGAAGCCATTATATAAGTTATTGAAAGGTCTATCGCAATTGGATTCACGCAGAGACTGGACTGATGAGGCATTAGAATGTTTGAGATTAGTGCAAAAGAAGGTTGAGGAATGCTCTACTATTAGAATATTGGAACAACAAGAATTAGAAGTGACAATACTGTTTACTGAGAAAATACCCACTGGGGTTTTACATCAAGGGCAAGAAACTGCTGAGTGGATACACTTAGCTCAAATAAAAAATAAGGCTTGTGTGCCTTATGCTGTGTTGGTAGCACAAACAATGCAGAAGGCAGTGAAGAGAGAAAGAATGTTAGTGGGAAAAGAGCCTCAAACGATATATACTAAGTACACAAAACAACAGATAGAGAGCTGCATACAAGAGTTTGTGGAATGGTAGATAGTGTGCAATCAGAATATTCGACATGGCTGCCCAATTCCTTTTGGTCAACAATTCACCACATGGCCATGGTCTTGGGCAGAAAAGTGTTCTCCAACACCAGTTGAAGGAGTTAATGTCTTTACAGATACCACAAAGGACCTTAGGGCTTCTATGTATGTTTCATCCAAAAAGAAACTACAAGCTCTGGATGACATTCAGTTCCACACAACAAAATGAGTTATATGCAGTCTTCCAGACCTTATTGCAAATTGAAGAATTATGAAATATTATCACAGATAGCAAATATGTGGCCCTGCTAATACCTAGATTGGAATTAGCTTATGTCCCTGATGGAGCAAATAGTATCACACAGTTGACTATGGAAGTGCAACAAGCAATAAGGAACAGGACAAGAAAGTTTTACATCACACACATTCAGTCACACTCTAATTTACCAGGACCATTGACTGAGGGTAATGAACAGGCAGACAGTGCATCCAAACATTTCATTCCACTGAATTGGCATCATGAGCACATTCTAAATTACATTTATCTGCAAGTTTGTTGAGGCATCTTTGTGGTATTTCACAATGGGAGGCCAGTTCCATAGTTAAACACTGTATACACTGTGTCCCATTCTTACCTTCACCACCGTTTCACCCTAGGAAGCCTAAGGGTGACGGTCCAAATTGTATCTGGCAGATGGATGTTACTCATTGTCCATCGTTTGGAAGAGCAAAATATATCCTTGTCACTGTGGATACCTTTTCAGGTTTCATTATGGCAACAGCCAGGTGTGGTGAGGCTGTTAAGGATGTGAGAGCGCATCTCTTACAATGCTTTGCACATCATGGCGTGCCAAAAAGTATCAAGACAGACAATGGTCCAGCTTATACCAGCAAAGCCATTGAGCAGTTCATGGAAGAATTCTCCATTTCACATGTTACTGGAATCCCCCATAATCCTACTGGTCAGGCTATAGTAGAACGAGTGAATTGCTCATTGAAAACTTACTTGCAAAACAAAAAGGGGAAGCTGGACCAGGAACTGATGACAAATTACAATTGGCTGTTTATACTTTAAATTATTTGAAATTTGATGATGATGGCTTATCAGCTGCCATGAAATTCTTTACATCTCCTACAAGGACTGAGTCTACAAAGACTGAGTCAGTAATAACAAATGCTTTGAATGCCACCCGTAAAGTGATGTGGCATGATGAGAACAAACAATGGTTTGGTCCTCATATGGTATTAACATGGAGAAAAGGGTATGTTTGTGTTTTAACAGATGATAACAGTGAAATGTGGGTCTCCATAAGGAGCATTTGAGTGTTGAAAGACAGTTGCAGAAGTGAAATGGTCCAAAGGAGCAAGGACACCCAAGTGCACTTGGAAGGACGCTGTTTTCCTGACATGGCTTGCTAGACTTAGCTAGCTCTGTGGGCCGAGACATCAGTCACATCATGTACTAAGATACTCTCTTCCATTGTTTCTGGTTTTCTTGTTATGATGTCTTTTGCCCCTTCTATCTACACTGTTTTTCAAGGTTCTCAACAATGCATTGCCTGATGTCCGCCATGTTCTGTGGGAAGCCCACTTTACTGGAAACCTGACAGGGAACTGCATGGGGCCTGGAATTCTAGGGTGCCCATATAGGACCACGCCTATGGTGCCTGGAACTGCTGGCACCTGGGGCAGGACCACCGCCTTTGTGTGGCCAGGACCTGTCAGGTGCCAGTGTAGGGACCGTGCCTATGGTGCCTGGCACTGCTGGTGTCTGAGGCAGCACCACCACCCTTGTGTTCTTCCTGAGGTATAGGGAAAGTAGGTATCCATGAACCAGACACGAGGCCTGTGCAGATCAGAGATTGAAGGGCCTGCTCTGCCTTTCAAGGGGATGGCCGCAGGCAATGATGCCATGAAACAGGGGAGAGAGTACCTGGAAAACATGTCTTTTATTCTGTAGTTTCTATGTACTTTTACATGGGGGCTGTAGTTTGGCAGTGTGGCACCATTCTCTCTCTCTTTCTACCTTCTGACCCTGGCCAGGTTGTGAAGGTGGGGAGAAAGACAAGAAATTGGTATACACTTTCCTCTCTCTTTCTACCTTCTAACCCTGGCCAGGTTCTGAAGGTGGAGGGAAAGAGAAAGACAAATGTTCGGGGATGTTTTTTCCCTCATATAGCGAAGGCAGATTGGCTGGCTGACAATCTGATTGGGGATGCTTGCACGGTACCTCAGATCTGCAAAAACAAAAAAAGGGGAAGATGTAAGGGGCCCAGGAGGGTGCAAGTCCTGTGACCAAGGCTATAGCAGAGGCAAAGCCTGTTCCTATGGGACTTGTGCTTACTCAAACCCTGGCAGAAGCTCTGTATGACCCTGGAACCTGATGTTCCTGCAGATACTGATGTTCTGTACAGTGAAGTTACAAGTGGGCCTGGGAACCCAGGAACTAGCTTCAGGAACAAGATAAGCTTCATTACTTACTGCGGGTGTAAGGATGTGGAATGGTTATGAGGTGATGAAGTAATGGTCATGAGAGGGTGCAGTAATGGGATGAGCTCAGCCTGCATGTGATTGGTGGTTACAGCCTTTATAAACCCTGTATCTCAGCTGAATAAATGGAATTGCTTATCATTCCTGCCTCCCACTTCATTCATACTCACAGCTTGCTCACCGACAACGGGCTCTGCTGGTCTGGGGGACCCGGGGGGCTCGGGCCCTGACCTCAAAGTACCCTGAGCAGGATTCAGCAGCCCCCTCGGTGTCTGAGAAGCCTTTCCAGGACTGCAATACTCACCTCCTTATGTGAGGAAGGGGTGAAAACAGGTTCCCTAAAAATTGTCTATTTTATTCAGTGCTGGCTTTCTTCCCGTAGCAGGTGGGCATTCCCACCTTGTGATTGAAGCACACATGTGCATGCATGTACATGTACACACACAATGTACGAAAACTTCTGTAAAGATAATTCTACTCACCATTGATGCTTATGAACAACATGTAAGTTAGTAGACTTGAAAAGTGAACGGTTCTTATTGTGAGAAAACTCAGTAGGTATCACATCCAAATAGTAACCCTGAGCAAAACAAGGCTGGGAAATGAAGCTCAGCTTAGTAAAGTTGGAGATGGATGATGTTTTTTTTTTTTTTTTCTGGAGTGACCATAGTGAAGGATAGTGCTGTGAAGCTGGGGTTGGCTTTGAAATAAAAATTAATCCAGTAAACAAACTTGTATGGCTCAAAAAAAAGAGGGAATGATAAGTTCATGACAATGTGATTGCCACTTACAGGAAAGTGATATGCCATTATCATCAATGCCAATGCTCCATGATAAATCCTGAGGAGAACAAAGAAAACTTTAAAGACCTGGAGACACACATCATCAATGTGCTGAAAGAGGAAAGGCTTATAATTCTGTGTGACTTTAATGCAAGAGTAGGCACAAACTACCAAACATGGAAGGGAATCTTTGGGAAGAATGGAATTGGAAATAGCAATAGCAATCATCACTTAATACTCATGACCTCATAACCAACATCGTCTACCATTTAACTAAAAATAATAAAAAAATAAAACCTGGATGTACCTTCACAGTAAACATCAACATTTAATTGTTGATTCTAAGGAGAAGAAAAAGAAAAAATGTGAGAGTGAAGAAGGCTGTGTACAGTGCAGAGAGCTAGACTGATCATAGACTTATCCTCTACAAACTGAATATTTGCATTCAAAAAAGTGGTGGACCCAAAGGAAGGTGACTACAATAAGATTTCATGTCAATAGATTTGAGAGGTTCTCTGAGTGGGAGCAATTTATTGCTAACTTGTAGGGGAAACTGAGTCAACATATGACTGGCAATAATGGACCAGAAAAGAAATGGGCAGCTTTCAGAGATTTGCTGTATAGCAACACATTTACTCATCTTGGGCAGAATATATACAACATCAAGATTGGTTAGACAAAAATGATAGGGAAATTCAGAAGTGGCTAAATGAAGAAAAGAACTTTACAAGGTTTACTGGAAGTATAGCTCATTCATCTCTATGAAGGTATCACTTAACTCAGACAAAAGTAAAATGAAAGCAAAGTTTAGAGAAATTAAGGATTCTTGGCTCAGTAAGAAGGCAAATGACATTCAGTTTTATGCTGATAGCAACAATCAAAAGTGCTTTTATGATGGCCTGAAGGTTATTTATGGACCAAAGACATATGGTGCATCTCGACTACTCAGTGCTGATGGAGACACATTGATTAGTGATAAGGATATCGTTCAAGTGTAATGGGCTGAACATGTCCATAGCATTCTCAACAGAGCATTATCAATCAGTGTTGAAGTCATTGACCTCTATAGCCAAATTTCCAACTAAAGAGGACATTTGGAATGTCATTAGACTCCTCTCATGTTGGAAATCACCTGGTGCTGATTCTATTCTAGCTGAGATTTACAAGGCAGGGTGGGGTACACTTCTCATACAGAAGTTATAAAAATTTTCCATGTTATACGACAACAGGAGGTTATCCCCCAGTTCAGGGATGCCTCTTTTGTTCATCTCTATAAAGTAAAAAAAATAGATTGCATTGTGACTATCATGGTGGTGGTTCCTCTTCCTTAGTCATTGCCAGCAAGAATCTTGCCAGAGTACTCCTTACTAAACTGATATTTCACTGGGATGATGGTCATCTACCTGAAGACCAGTGTTGCTTTAGAAATGACTGAGAAATGGTTGATATGGTGCTTGCTGCCAGAAAAATTCAGAGGAAATGCCAGGAGCAGAACAGAGGTATGTGCACAGAATTCTTTGATCTAACCAAAGTCTTTGAAGCTCTCAGTTATAAGGGCTTATGGAAAATTATGCCATAGTTTAGTTGCTTAGAGAAATTCATCAGTAATTACATGTCAACTTCATGATGATGACATGCTTGCCATTCTGCATAATGGATGATGCTCTCATCCTTTCTCTGTCATCAATGGAATAAAGAAAGATGGTGTGCTTGCTTTCATGCATGTTAGCATGTTGTTCTCAATCATGTTGTCAAAACATGGCATCAAGGCCAGCTACCACATTGATGATAAGTGATTTAACTTCTAAGGGCTACAAGTTGAGACTAAAGTAAAGGGACAGTTAGTGCATGATTTTTTATTTGCTGATGATTGCCAACTCATTGCAGCCTTTAACGATGAGATGCAAGAAAGTATGGATCGATTTTCTGTTGTTTGTGCTAATTTTGGACTAACACTTAACAACAAGAAAACATAGGCTCTCCACCAGCCTGCACTATCCATTCATATGTGAAGCCGTTGGTTACAGCCAATGGAGAAATTTTGAATAATGTGAAATGAATGTTCATTTACTTTGGCAGTATACTTTCCAAGGAAATCCACATAGATGATGAGGCTGACAGACATATTGCCAGAACTACCTCAGTATTTAGGAGGTTCTGAAGTGTAGGAGAGAAGAAGTATTAGGCTGCCTAACAAACTGAAGATATACAGAGCTATTGTGTTCATCTCATTTTTTGTATGACTGTGACACCTGGACAGTATGCCAATGCTATGCCAAGAAACTGATTCGCTTTCGCTTGAATTGCCTTCTCAAAGTTTTGAATATCATATGGCAAGATAAAGCACCCGACAGTGACATCCTTTCTTGAGCTAAATGGCCAAGTATTCAAATTCTATTGCAAAGAGTACAACTCTGATTGGCTGGCTCTGTTGTTCGAATGGCAAATAAATATTTTCCTAAAAGAATATTTTGTGGAGAAATCACACGAGGAAAGTTCTTACAGTGTAGTCATATGAATTGATGCAAGGATGCTCTCAAGGTCTCTCTGAATAAATCTGGAATCAATTGTGTAACATGAGAGATGTTGGCAAAGCAACAACATGCTGTGCCCCATCAAAGAAGGTGCAGTGCTCTATGAGTGAAACATGAAATACAGAAAGTTAGAGACATCACTTCAAATGTTCATGCGGACTATTTCTGCTCAGCATGTGGTAGACCTTTTATAAGGTGTTATTGGTCTTATCAGCCTCCATCAGATACACTGTATCTTGACACCAACCTAGTGATATCATTTTGATCCTCTTTGATCAGGAGGGAAAACAACAACAACAACAACAACTTTCATATTGTGCTTCATGTGGAGAAAGAACAAAAATGCCAAACTAGCAGGAAGAATCTCCATGTCAGGCATCCTATAAGCCAGGGGATCACAAGCATAGTGTTATAGTTTGGGTTCTCTTTGATAATAAAGGACAGCAGTAAACCAACTAACGGATATGTAGTGTTCTACTACATCTTTCATTATAACGTGAAAAGCTTATACTTCATAAAATACATTGAATTAAGCAAATATTAAATTCATATCACGTGAAATTCACTTTGAGGGGCATGGGCAGAGAAAGCTTAGGCAATGATTTTACATTATGGAGCTTAATTTCTAATAGGAGGGTAAATTATAAATGCATTTAAATATTTTACAGTATAACAGTATGAGATAAATTGATTCAAGACATTCAAGTCCAAGTGGCATGATTTCAAAAAAAAAGGAAGAATTTATTATCAGTTAAGTGGAATACAGAAGGTTTTAAGCCAGACTGTTGACCTTAAAAAAAACTGATTGAAAATCAAGAAGAGGGAGAGGTCAGATAATTCTAGGCAGAAGGAGGGGAAAGGGCATGTAGAAGGGGAAAGTACAATTTTTCTTAAAGGAAAATGAAGTGGACCATTTTGGTTGTATTATAGAATACTTGGAAGAAGGAAATGAAAGAGAAGGTTAAAATGTCCAAGTCGTGGAGAGAAGAAGGAAATTGAATTTTACTCACTGTTCAAAATACTGCAATAGACAAAGGGGAGACATTGAAAAAAATTAACAAAGACGTAAGAAGACCAAATATATGTAGAATGAATATTATTTTAACAATACTGGACAGATACAGTTAAAATAGGAAAATTCATTGGAAACTATTATAATAGTCCCTGGGCCCTTTATTAGGATTGTTGAAAGGGAAATTGAAGCAAAGACAAGGATGTAAGATCTACTTATCGGGTTAGAATTGATAGGACATGGTAATTGATAAATGCAAAAAATGAAGGAATAGGAAAAAAAATCCACGTAATTTTCCTTAAAAAACTTTCCTGTAGCTCAATCTATTGCTGAAAGTCATCTTCCTTTTATTATTTTAGCATTATATGGAAGGTAATGAAAAAGATTAATGGTGATTTTATAGGTAGTCAACATGGAACTCTGAAGAAAAATAACACTAACGGATGCCATCTAGTAATTTTAGTGTATTTCAGGAAGAGATGAAATTAGCACATGGCAAGAGTTAGCCTATGAATGATTGCTGAATTGCCAGTGCTTTCCTCATGCCATGGTTATGTCAGGAGAGTATGAGGAAGACTCCAAGCAGATTCATAGAATCCTTTTTGTTGAGAGCAAGGAAAAGAATCCATTCCCCTCCTCCCTCCTTCTGAATCAAGGAGATAATATTCATTTTGTTTTAAATAAAAATAGTTACAGAATATCTTGAACTAATCAAGCTCATTAATGAATATCAATTAAGCTAATCAATAAAATATCTTTCATCAAATTACTCCTGGAGTACTTTATTAATTTCAAGGTACACCATTTTAATAAACCAAACTCGAAATGAATGAAACCATAAAGAGTGACTAGAATGTTGAACAATATATAAATAATTAAATGCATAATATCTAAAGGAAATAAGCATGTTTATCCTAGAAAACGGAGAATTTGATGGAGGCAGCATAGCAGATGCTAAGTGGAGGAGTCAAATTGACCTTATTAATCAGTCATCACACATGGCACTCCATTTCCCATATTCTTTGCACTGACTGCCATCCATATGTAGAATTCACTTTATCCTTTACTTGAATTTCTTAGAAGCCCTAGTGTCCTTCAAGCTTCAATTCAAAGGTCATCCTCCATATGATACATTTCTTGATCTCTCCAGCTGTAATTGGTGTCTCTTCAATATTATCTTGTATTCATTTTTATATGTCTTCCTAAGCTTGATTGTGGGTTTCTGCAAGACAGAAACTGCATACTTTTTGCTTCTAATCTTCAGTGACTAAGGCAGTGCCTGACCTTTAATAGCTGCTTAATAAATGTTCATTAATTGATAAATTAATATAGAACAATTAAGCCTATCCAAAACTATAATGAGGTCATGTTTAATAAAGCAACGAGATTTCTGTTCCTGAAATGTTCAAATATATAACAGTTGAGCACTGAATTATTATATGGAGTAGAAAATTATAGTGTATTCTATTTCCTTAATTCTAATTGAGCTGAACTTGGGCAGGTGACCTAATTTCTCAGCCTTAGTTTAGACTTGCCAAATGGTGAGGATGATTGGATATGATTGCTTTAAATTCCTTGAAGATTTGGAAAACATTTTTATTTTTACCTTTTGCTTGGTTTAGAATGGGTATATATGAAGTTTAGCAAGAATTCCAAATTGCAGCTCAAGTCATTTTGATAAATGATCATCACTCACTCACTCAGGTTTCCTGCTGATCTTGGAACTGGATAAATATCAGCCTGTGTCCCTTGTGGTTGCAGATAAAGTAGTGTGACTTCTTGATTCAGAATTTCAGTTCCAGTTCAATTCAGTGGCCATCTGTAGCCAGCCTGTGAGACATAAATGGATTTGGGAGTATTTTCCCTGTAATCAAGAATCATACAGCATTGAGTCAAGACAATTGGCAAATGAGATAAAGAAGAACCAGCAAGACTTCAAATTCCTGATCATCCCAACTCAGTGTGGCTCCATTAGAATCTTGCAAGTGATGTAGAAGGAATTAGAATATGAGTTTTCAGGAGTAAAAACATCTATCAAGTATACTTAAACGAATATGGTACTAAGTCCTAAGCGAACTCAGTTATATTCTTGGCCCTGCTACTTCATAGTTGCAGGGCCTTAGACAAATTACGTATCTATATATCTCTCCAAATTTATACTCAAATCTGCATCCATTCCTGATTGATATATCTATTCCTTTACCACAGTTTTCACATCTGTAAAATTAGGGAGCTGGAATATCTGAATTTGATGAGGCTTTTCAATTCTTTAACTTTTACCAAGATGTCAGAAGGTAGAAAATATGGGAAAGGAAGAAGTAAAATCACCACTGACCATTTCTAACCATTAACCATTACTATAATTTTCCTGCAGAAAGTAAAGCTGATCCTATTAAGAAGTAATCAGTATCTGGTGTGCCATTCAATGATGGTATGAATTAGAAGTGTCATTGGGGGGGGAGGTTATTCTGTATTGAATGTGATATTTAAAATAGCTATCAATTATGTAGTATTTTAAGGTAAGTAAAGTACTTTGTAAATATTATCTTATTTTATCCACACAGAAACCTCATGAGAAAAAAGATATTAGCCTTATTTTCCAAATAGGGAAATTGAATCAGACAGAGGCATAGTGAGTTACCCAAGGCTAGACGGTTAATAAGCATTTCAAGTTAAATCTAAACTCATAACTCAAAGACTCCAGTTCCAATCTTCATTGTGCTTCCAAAAAACAGCATAGTGGTTTATGACTCAGAACCAAGGGACACTGACATAGCCAATGAACTGACATTGAAAGGAAGAAGGAAGACTATCTTCTCAGAGCATATACCTGGGACATGGCAAAGACTGTCCAGAGGCATATGAAACTTGATCATTCCTCTCTGCTTTTCAAGATTCATGATTTGTGAGTGGACAAATAATAGCATCAGATGAAACCTAGGAATCATTACTAAAAAAAGTCTGAAGAAGAATGTTATACATTTAGATGGCTCATTGATGTTATCCCGGTTGTTTCCATTTGTAAGTAGGAAATTTGTAAGAGTAAGACATTTGTTAATGGACATGGTATTTGATGATTTGACCCATATTTCTGGACTGTGGCTTGAATTATAGACTTTATGGGAGAAGGATGAACTAACTGAACGAAATTCATATATTTTCATGGAGTGTGACCAAGAAAGTGAAAGTTAGTCCCATATATTTTTCCTACAGAATATACCGTTAAGACCAGCAGAGTACTTCTTTAAATAGAGCTTAGGGACACACTTTCTATAAGATCTAAGAACACACACACACACACACACACACACACACACACACACACACACACACACCCTCAAATATGTATACCATTGGGCAAACTTTGTGTAATAAATGTAATAACCTAAAATATTAATAAAACAAGGTCATTTTGACTTAATAAATTTCGATTTCACTTACACGATGAGACCCATGACTTGAACATGGGCATGACACACATCATTTAGTATAATGCCTTGTACATATTGTTTTTCAAATGTTCAGTTCTGTCCAACTCTTCATGACCCTATGGATCATATTGCAACCAGACCTTCTATTCTCCACTGTCTCCTAAAGTCTGTCCAAGTTCACGATCATTGTTTCAATGAAACTGTCTATCTTATCCTCTGCCTTCCTTTTCTCCCTTTGCCAACAGTCTTTCCCAACCTCAAAGTTTCTTTTATTTCCAGTGAGTCACATCTTCTTATTATGTGACCAAAGTAGTTAAACTTCAGTTTTAGAAGTTGACCTCCAAATGAATAGCCTGAGTTAAATTCTCTAAGTATTGACTGATAACATCTCCTTACTGTCCAAGGAGAGTACCATAATTCAAAAGTATTGATTCTGTGACCCTCATCTTTCCTAATACTTCAACTGTCATAGTCATAGATTGCTACTGGAAAAAACATAGGCTTGAGTTATATGGACCTTTGTTGGCAGGCAGATAGATGTTTCTGCTTTTTAGAATGCTATCCAGATGTGCATAATTTTCCTTCCAAGGAGGAGGTATTTTTTCTTTTCATGTTTGAACCAACACCTGCAGTGATCTTCGAGCCCAAGAATATAGACTTTGACACGTCCATTTTTCTCCCTATATTTGCCAAGAAGTGATGGGACCAGTTGAAAGTATATTAGGTTTTCTGATGCTAAGATTCAAGCCAGCTTTTACACTCTCCTCTTTCACCCTCATCAAGAGGTATCTTAATTTCTCTTCACTTTTTGCATGAGTGTTATCATTTATGTGTTTGAGATTGTTGCTATTTCTCCTTGCAAACTTAATCTCAGATTTTATTTCATCCAGCCTGATATTTTGCATGATGGACTCTGCATACTATTTAAATAAATAAGGTGTTAATATATTTCTGTGTTGTGTTCCTTTTCCAATCTTAAACCAAAAAGTTATTCCATGTTCAATTCTAATTGTTGTTTGTCCCTCATACTGATTCCTTAAGAGGCAAGTAAGATGATTTGGTACTCCTATCTCTTTGAGTACTTGCCAAATTTTATTTTGATTCATAGTCAAAGGCTTTACTGTAGTCAATGAGGCAGATGTAGATTTTTTTTTCTGGAACTCCCTTACTTTCTCCACAATACAATGAATATTGGAAATTTGGTCTCTAGTTCCTCCATCTCTTTGAAAATCAGCCTGATCTTCTGCTCAGTCCACATATTGCTGCAGTCTAGCTTGCAGTATCTTAACCATAACCTTGCTGGTGTGTGAAGCAAGTGCAATTACTCATTTAATTTGAGCATTCCTTATCATTACTATTCTTTAGGACTGAGACATAAACTGATCTTTTCCAATCCAGTGGACACTGTTCAGTTTTCCAAATATGCTGGCATATAGAGTGAAGCACTTTAATAACATCATCATTCAGGATTTTAAATAGCTCAACTGGAATTACACTATCTCCACTAACGTTATTGTTAGCAACCCTTCCTAAGGCCCACTTTACTCCGTTTTCCAGGATGCCTGTTTCTACATCACTAACTGTGCAATCATGGTTGTAAGTGATGTTAAGATCTTTTTTGCATAGTTTTTAAATTTGTTCTTCCCACTTCTTAATCTCTACTTCTATTAAAATGTATCATTTTGACTTTTTATAGTGCTCATCTTTTCATGAAATTTACCAATTTTCTTGAAGTGGTCTCTCTTTCCCATCATATTTTTCTTCAAGTTCTTTAAATTACTCCTTTCAGGTAAAATACTTATTAAATTACTCATAAGGTTTAAGAAAACCTTATCTCTCATTATTCTCTGAAATTCTGCATTAAGATGGATGTATCTTTTCCTTTTTCTCTTCACTTTCACTTTTCTTTTCTCAGCTATTTCTCAGCCTCAGTAGACAGACATTTTGCTTTCTTGCTCTTCTTTTTTCTTTAGAACGTTTTTGTTGCTTCATCCTGTGCAATATTATGAAAGGATTAATAAATGTTTGTTGATTGTGGGAAATTTCCTTGTACTTAAAAGAAATATAATAGATTTTTCTTAAAATTGCAGAATAGCATTTTGTATTCCAAAAATATATTCATGTGAGGAAATCCAGGAACCAGAAAAAAAACATGGTGGAGAGAATTTGGGAGAGGACTAATGGAGCAAAGGCGAGGGGAACTATATTTCAGAGTGCTCTGACAGATAAGGAGTACAAGAAACATCATAAATCCGGGGAAAAAAACATGAAATAAGAAATTGCCTCCTTAACTATTCAAATATCTCTTTGATAAATCAAAAGCAATGGATGCTTTATTTTAACTTTTCTTAATCATTGTCCTCTTTTCTTAAAAGTAGGGAAAGTGATAAAGGAAATGAGTATTGTGGATCTAATAGTGATCAGTCTGAAAGAATTTATTGCTAATGTAGAAATCATGTGAATCTCAGGAGAGAGTAGTCACTCCATTTAGGAGTTAATAATGGAGAAGGAGAGTTACAAGTTATTAGGTACTTTGGAGTTAAAGTTAAAAATCACACCTCAACAAAGACTCTTCTACATATCTGACAAGTTATTTGGTCTTTGCCCAAAGACCTCAGGTGACAGTGAAACAACTAACTTCTGAGAAAGTCCATGAAATTTTTAATACCTTTGATTTTTAATAGTTTCTTCCTACACCAAGTCTAAATTTGCCTCTTGTAAACTCTTTGCATTGTCCTCTCTCTCTCTCTCTCTCTCTCTCTCTCTGTCTAAGAAGAAGAAGAAGCAGAAGAAGAAGAAGAAGAAGAAGAAGAAGAAGAAAAAGAAGAAGAAAAAGAAGAAGAAGAAGAAGAAGAAGAAGAAGAAGAAGTCTAGTTCAGGGAGGTGAGAAAATAACAGGAGCAACAATCACAAGCATTCTATATAGCTTCTTAAGCTTTCAAAATTCTCTAACCAGATTATTTCAACTGATCCTCACAATACTTCTTCAATATAGGTTCTATTATTATTTACATTTCCAGATGAGAAAACTGAAGCTAAGATAAGTTAAGTGACATATCCAAAGTCACATAGCTACAGGAACTAATCTGAGTCAAGATGCAGTTCATGCAGATTGGAAGTCCATTTCTCTATCTACAATGACACTTAGATGCCCCTAATATATAGGAGGAGAATATCTAAAAGTGTCAAATGCTGCAGAGAGGTCAATACAGATGAAGACAGAAAAAAGGATATTGGATCATTAGTCACTAAAGAGAGAAAAACCCTTCAAATAATTAAAGATAGCAGAATGCCTCCCACACCAAAGTATTCTCTAAGCAAAATATTTTCATTGTTTTCAACCTACCTTCATGATCTTAAGACCTTTCAAAATTCAAGTTTCCCTGTTTCAGAAGTCTTTGGAATATGAATTCCAGTCTTAAAATGTAGCACCCAGAACTGAACATAACACAACTGACACTGTCTTTTTAGGAGAGAGTATATTAGGACTATCCTCTTTTTAGAACTGAACACCATATCTCTCTACTTGTCTTCATGTAGGCTAGAGTGGCGTTGCTTTTAGTCATGAATTTGTAATTCCCCAAAATCCTCAGATCTTTTCCAGATGAATCCCCATATTGCTTTGTGATATCCATATTATACTTGTGAAGTTGATATTTTTACCAAAATATAAGATTTGTCCCTATAAATTTGGATCAGTATTCTTTGAATAGAAAAAAAAAAGAATATAAAGACTTTAAAAAGTAACAGAAACTAAAGGTAAGTAAAGATATAGTGGGAATGAGTCTGATTGCCTTTGAAGTTTTCAAGTGTACACAAATTTTATCCGTGGTTACTGGAAGAGCTGTTGTATATGTTTGTTGAACTTGTGTATATGATCTTTCTGAAATTATCGAGAAAATGAGATTGCCACAGGATTGAACCTGAGTAAATGTCATGATTGTCAAAAAAGGAAGATAGTGGATCTGTATATTAGAATATATATTGCTGTACCCAACTTCTATTCCCTGCAATATTTTTGAACACTTTGTTAAAGATTTGGTTTATGAACATTTAGAAAGGAAAATGGTTGTCTCTAAGAACTATTCTGTCTTCATTAGACATATATCATGGTGCAGTAATCTCATTTTCTTGTTAATACAGTGGCTACAGAATAACTGGATTACAACAAAACAAATTATAAAATTACTCTTAATAAATTTATGAGCTTCATACATTTATAGATTATATTGGCTTGACAAACACGAAGATTTTCATAGAAAATGAACAGGAAACAAAACTACATAAAACATGCATCTCTATTACAATAATCAAAACGATTGTTTATTTTAAAGAATATATTAAATTTAACATGGGGATGCAAATATTATGCAGCTATCTCACTTTCATTATCTGAACTCCTCTTCTCACTTCTTTTTAAAGCACATGCTTTGGCAATCTCTATCATTGTTCATTTTAAAAACACATTAAATTTAACATGGAATACCAACATTATGGTGCTTATCTCTGCCCCATTGTAAATTTATTTCTGGTCCTTTCTGCATTTAAAAAAATGTTCCATTGAGACAAATTTCCTTTTGTTCTCTTTTTTCTATCTCTGTTTCTTCTCTGTACAAGATCTTTTCACCTCAGATAAAAGGTCTGCATTGTAAAAAAAAAAAAAATAAGTGTGTAATCAGCCAACATAATGATAGTATATTTAAGTAGATTCAGAATTATTCAAATGACTAGATGTAAAGGATAGGATAAATTGATCAACTTCAATTTTTAAATAGATCTATAGTAGCATGTCATGATTTCTAGGTTTTACTACATGCAGCTCAACGTTTTTATCAATTTATTTTATAGAGATATAGAAAGTAAGATTTATTAAAATTTAAGATGAAAGATGAAGAAGAAAAAGTCATAGCTTCTTTCTTATGTCTGTAATATAACTGTACAGGTACTATATGAGTGCAAGTTAGTTAGCTAATATTGCATATGGACATATATTATCCAACAGTAATGAAATGAAATTTCTAGAAGAAACAGATGAGAGTTTTACTACAGTATGTTTGGTTAGACCATTCTTCATAGAATCATATATCCAAGACTAAAAGAGGCCTCAAACGTCAAATAGTCCATTTACAGAAAAGGAAACTGAGGCCCTTAGGAGTACTGCTATGTATTCATAGTCACAAAGATAATAAGGATAGGAGGTGAAATTTGAAATCAAGTCTTCTGACATTGGAGCCAATGTTCTCCCTAATGTACGGCAGAGTTCTCTTTAAGACTATGTAATAAAAGGCCACGAAAAGATAAACCAAAAATTAAGTAGAAACGAAATAATCTAATCCTAAAGAAGGAGTGGGTTAAATAACAAATCATAGAAACAATCAACAACTTCATTCAAGGCAATGACAATAATGAGACAATCTACCAAACCTTATGGGATACTGCAAAAGCAGTTCTTAGGGGAAGGTGTATATCTTTGAATGCTTACATGAATAAAATAGATAAAGAGAAGATTAATGACTTGGTCATGCAGCAGAAAAAGCTAGAAAAAATAAAAAAGTTCAAAATCCACAAGTAAATACAAAATGAAAAATACTGAAAACCAAAAGAGAGATTAATGAAATTGAAATTAAGAAAACTATTGAACTAATAAATATTAAGTAATAATAAGATAATAATAAATAAAACTAATAGTTGGTTTTATAAAAAAAAAACTAAGAAAACTGATGAAATTTTGGTCAATTGATTAAAAAAAAGAAGGAAGAAAACCAAATTACCAATATCAATAAGGAGAGGGGTGAACTCATCACCAATGAGGAGGAAATTAAAACAATAATTAGAAGTTTCTTTGCTCAACATTATGCCCATAAATTTGAAAATCTAAATGAGATGAATGAATATTTTAAAAAATGTAAGTTGCTCAGATTAACAGAAGAGGAAGTTGAATACTTAAACAACCCCATCTCAGAAAAAGAAATTGAACAAGACATCAATGAACTCCCTAGGAAAAAATCTCCAGGGCCAGATGGATTCAAAAGTGAATTCTATCAAACATTTAAAGAACAGTTAATTCCAATACTATATAGAGAATTTGAAAAAGTAGGGAAGAAGGAGTACTCCTAAATTCTTTTCATGGTATAAATATGGTTTATATGGTTTGGATACCTAAACCAGAAAGAGAAAAACAGAGAAAGGAAATTACAGACCAATTTCTCTATGAATATAGAGGCAAAAATTTTAAATAAGATTTTAGCAAAAAGAATACAGTAACTTATCACGAGAATAATACATTATGATGAGAGATGATTCATACCAGAAATGCAGGACTGGTTCAATATTAAGAAAACCATTAGCATTATGGATCATATCAACAACAAAACTAACAGAAACAGAATGATTATCTCAATAGATGCAAAAAAAGCTTTTAACAAAATACAACATCCATTCCTATTTAAAACACTGGAGCGCATAGGAATAAAGGGAACTTTCCATAAAATAATGAGCAACATCTACCTAAAACCTTTAGCAAGTATTATATTCAATGGAGATAAGCTAGATGCATTTCCAATAAGAGCAGGGGTGAAATAAGGATGTCCATTATCGCCACTATTATTCAATATGGTGCTAGAAATGTTATCTGTAGCAATTAGAGAAGATAACGAAATTGAAGGAATTAGAATAGACAAAGAAGGAACTAAGTTACCACTCTTTTCAGATGATATGATGATATACTTAGAGAATCCCAGAGACTCAAGTAAAAATCTCCTTGAAGTAGTAAACAGCTTTGGTAAAGTTGCAGGTTGCAAAATAAACTCACATAAATCTGCATTTCTCTGTATTAGTGAAAAAAAAAAAAAGCTCAACAGCAATAGACAGAAAGAGAAATCCCATTTAAAGCTAAAGTACACACTATAAAATTTTTGAGACTATACCTGCCAAAACAAACACAAGGACTATATGAACTCAATTACAAAGCACTTTTCACACAAACAAAGTCAGATCTAATTAAGTGGAAAATCATCAGTTGCTCATGGGTAGGCCCAGCCAATATGATAAAAATGACAATTCTACCTAACTCAATTTACTTATTTAGTGCCATATCAATTAAACTATCAGACAATTCTTTTCCTAGAGCTGGAAAAATAATATCAAAATTCCTGTGGAAGAACAAAAGGTCTAGAATATCAAGGGGACTGATGAAAAGAAATGCTAGGGAAGGTGGCCTGGTGTTGCCAGATCTCAAATTGTGTTATAAAGCAGCAGTTATCAAAACCACATGGTACTGATTAAGAAACAGAAGGGTACACAAGTGCAATATGCCAGGTACTCAAGACAAAACAGGCAAGGAATACAGCATTCTACTGTTTGATAAATCCAAGGAATCCAGCTTCTAGGATAAGAACTCACGTTCAACAAAAATTGCTGAGAAAAGTGAATAAGTGTGGTGGAGACTAGGCGTAGACCAATGCCTGACACCATTCACAAGAATAAAGTCCAAATGGGTACACGATCTAGGTATAAAAATCGATACTATGGACAAATTGGTGGAGCAAGGAATAGTGTATTTATCACATTTATGGATAACAGAAGACATAGAGAGCATTATGAAGTGCAAGATGGATAATTTCGGTTACATTAAACTGAAAAGGTTTTGTACAACCAAACCCAGTGCAACCAAGATTTGTGGGAATGCAGAAAATTGGGAAAGAATTTTTGCAGCTAATCTCGGGGATAAAAGTCTCATTTCTAGAATATACAGAGAACTGAGTCAAATGTACAAAAATACAAGTCATTCCCAATTGATAAATGATCAAAAGATATGAACAGGCAGTTTTCAGAGGAAGAAATTAAAGATATCTATAGTCATGAAAAAATGCTCTAAACCACTATTGATTAGAGAGATGCAAAATTAAACAACTCTGAGGTACCACATCACCCCTATCAGATTGGTAAACACGACAGAACAGGAAGATAATAAATGTTGGAAAGGATGTGGGAGAGTTGGAACACTAATTCATTGATGATGGAGCTGTGAGTTGATCCATCCATTCTGGAGAGTAATTTGTAGCTATGCCCAAAGGGCTACAAAAATATGCATACCCTTTGACCCAGCAATATTGCTTCCAGGACTGTATCCCCAAGAGATCACAAAAATGAGAAAGGGTCCCACATGTACAGAAATGTTTATAGCAACCCTCTTTTTGGTGTCCAAAAACTGGAAATCAAGGGATACTCATCAATTGGGGAATGGCTGAATAAATTATGGTATATGAATGTAATGGAATACTATTATGCTATAAGAAATGATGAAAAGGAATGCTTCAGAGAGGACTGGAAAGACTTATGTGATCTGATGCTGAGCGAAAGGAACAGAACCATGAGAACTTTGTGCACAGCAACAACCGCAGTGTACAGGAGTTTTTTCTGGTAGACTTGGAACTTCATTGCAGTGCAAAAATTCCCAATGGTTTTTAAAGGTAAAATGCCTTGCACATCCAGAGAAAGAACTATGGAATTCAACAGCAGAATGTAGCTGATCATTTTTGTGTGTCTGTGTGTATTACATTTTGATTTGTTATATGTTTTCTCTTATTCTTTTTAATTCTTCTATACAGCATGACTATAGTGAAATGTATTTAATAGGAATGCATGTGTACAATCTATATAAAACTGTATGCTGTCTCGGGGGTGGGGAGAGGGCAAATCTAAGTTATATGGTAGTGATTGTAGAACAGTAAAAATAAAGTTAATTTAAAAGGAAGACTATGTTCAATTTTGGATTTTGGGATTGGCATTGAAACAGTCATAGCTGTATTAGAGCAGGAACAGGCTAAAAGAATATGAACAGAGATAACAACAATCATCATCATTGTCAGATCAACAACGACCACAACAGCAGCACCAATAGCCATCATGTATATAGTGCTTCAAGGTTTGCAGCTTGCTTTATCTATGTTATCTCATCTTATTCGTTTGAGAACCATGTCAAACAGCAAATATCATTATTCTGATTCTCCAGGTGAAGAAACAGAAGTTGAGAAAGTTTAAATGACTTTTCCAGGGTTGCACAGATGGAAAGTGTCTGAGGCAGTATTTTAATTTAGGTCTTTCTTACTCATAAGCTTAGCACTCTAACCACTTAGCTGTCTAACTGTATTCTATAGAAGGGTCTATTGAAGAAACTAGAGAAGAGACAAGGAATTATTTTCAAATATTTGAAATGAAGTCAAGTGAAAGAAGTACAAGGCTTATTCTTGTATCTCCCTAAAGCAAAACTATGTGCAATAGGATTAAAGTTGCACACAGATTTAGGCTCTATATAAAGGAAACCACCCCTAATGATCAGAACTTTCCCAAAATGAAATGAATTGCCCCTTGAAGAAGTAGTTTTCTCATTAGTGGAAGTCTTAAGTGAAGAGTGAATGACTACAGCAGATGGGAATCTCAGTATCACTAATTCAGATTTACTTACCAATTTTAACTTCTTGTGATTCTTACCCTTCTGCTTTAAAAAATGCAACCATGTCAGAACTTTTCTTACTCTATAATCTTTTTGACCTAGGGAACATGTGTGACCTCATTGCACAGGGACCTAATTAGCCTACCCGGGACTGGATACTACTTTCCCCAAAGAAATAGATTTGCTTTTTGAATCAAAGCTAAAGTCTCAGCCATGAGCTATGACAGGCACCAAAGTTGTCCTTCTTCTCTCTTCCTAAACCAGTACTGCCAGTTAGCTCTATATAAGAGAAAATCACGTATCAAAAGTCCCTGCCACTCATGTACAGATTAAAATTCCTAGGATTATCCCTTAAGTCCCTCAGTTATGTTCCCTGGCAAATGATGTCTCAGATACCTATCATACTCTAAAAGAGCACTAAGTTTCTTTTTAATTCTGACAGTATTTTACTTTGTGCAAAGCTCATTGTATTGACTTAAACTGTTATCCTGTTTGTTCCATGGATTTCTTCACAAATTTTGACAACCTGTACAGTATTAGGATAAATAAATACAGTCATATGGTGAACTTTGTTACCAGGGGAATGAGTCTATGGAGTGACAGGAAGCAAAGGAGCAAACATATTGAAAAGTAAAAGCAATGTAGGAAAAAGGAGCTTCAACAAAACATTTTTTTAAAAACTCGACAATTACAATTATAGCCTGAGGTAATTCAATAGGGGAAATGTTTTCTGAGAATGAAGGACGTGACTGAGGTAATAGTTACACAACACAACAACAACAAAACCCTAAAATTTTGCCATTTCCACACCCCTCTCCTTTGAATTACTCAGTGAAAATTAAACACATTTTCATTAATGATTCTCAAAGAATTACATCTGCTACTTCCAGCCAGTAAGAAAGGCCTAAAAAACCCACACTTCTATTTAGTCCATGATGACATATTTGCAGCACACATATTCATCATCAAAGTCACTTGGTTAATTTGAGTTACTTCCTCATTCCAAAAGTTCTTAGTCACATCAATAACATCTTGTTTCATTTTGAAATAGGTGAGATTTTATTTGTCCCACCTTACTTGTGTTTTATAAATTTTCCTTTAGCAGAGCAAAAAAGGTTGTGAGAGAAGTAGTTTTCCTTATTTTAGGTAGTATTTGAGGTCAGTATTTATTTGTAAGCTTTTAAAGGTGTTTATTGCGTAGAGAGACTGCAATTCATTTAACATTTAAAGAAATAGTTTTGATAATTGCTCATAAAAATATTTCAAGTGACAGACACAGCTCAGAAAAATATTTTACACAATATTAATCTGTTGCTGATTCTATATATAAACAAGATAAATCATTAAAACACAATGATAGTGATTTGAAAAAAAGCAGGGAGAAAGGAAGTTGATAAAAATTATGAATATCTTTTTTATGAGGTTTGTATTCTAATTTATTATATTAGTAAAATTTTTATACTTAACTGAATGAATGCATAAAATTAAAATCTCTTATTTTAAACTGTAATTTATGATTTTATAGAAAATTAAATATAAATGAGTATTTCAATTTCAGGGAACAACAGGAAAAGGGACTTCAGTATAATTAATAGCATAAATAGATACTGTTGAAAACACAGCTATTAAAGCTAAAATAAAATATACCAGGGAAAAATCCTTGTAAAATACAGGACAAGAAAGGTTCTTTAACAAGAAAAAAAACGGATCTGATTACTCTGACATGTTTGCTTCTCTAATTAAGTAAATCCACCACATACTAGGCAAAAATTTTGACAGCCTTGAGTATCTAAGTGAATTGCAAAAAGAGGCATTCTCAATTTTTGCATTTCTGGTTTTTTATCATCTTTAGAAGCCTATAAATTATGTTTTTGTTTCAATGACAGGGAGACTTCCTGTAGGGAGATTGACAGAAATTTCCTCGTCACACAGTTCAAATTTAATATGTAAATCTTACCAATTAGTCCAATCTTCAAAGAAACTGGGATTTACTGGCACTGCATACACCCCTGTGTTTTTGAAGTGATGATGATTCCAGCTTACGATAGGCTCTTTCCCAGAGGTGTGACAGTTCATGAAGGGCAAGTAATGAAGTATGCCAGTTTGAATTATTTTATTGCCTGTGTGCCTCATGGCTACTAAAATACACACACACAACAAAAACTACAACGAACAAGAACAACAGAGAGATACATACAAAATCTCAATGATGTCAAACTCATTTGCCATCTATTTGAAAATTTGAATTCAAATTAGTTATTGTACATATTTTTTTCTAAAATATATGGAATATGTGTCTTTTTCTAATTATCTTTGTGAGTTGATAATTACCTGTTCAATACACTTTGCAGAAGGAGAGAGATAGTTCCTTTATACTATGTAATTCCTGCACCTCCCTCCATATGGCTTCTTTTTAATATTTAAAGGCATAAAGATTATAGAAGTATTTAGTCTATTTAATTAGATTAAACGACTTCCATTTACACAGCATTTTGCTTTCCTCCTTTTTATGAGTACTATTATCACATTTTACAGATGAAGAAAGACTTAATGACATGAAGTTGCTTGCCTTAAGGTTCACAAATACAAAATATCACAGCTTTGAACTGAACTCAGGTTCTCTGATTCCAAGTCCAGAGATATTTCCACTATATCATGCTGCCCTTTGTGGAATGTTATCACATTTTGTCTTTTATCTCCCAGAAGTATTGATAGAAGTTTAGTACTTATACTAGCTAATTCAAAAGACTGTTGTGAAAAATCACCTTATGAATCTTAAAGTGTTATGTATATGAGCTATTGATGTATATTGTAGACATCTCTCCTGAAATCAGAGAGCTGGAATTAAATATCATTTCAATCTAATCTATTTTATTTATGAGGAAACTGGGGCTTTAATCAGCTAAGGGACTTGTTGAGGTCTTATAATGATCTTAGAGGAAGGTTGAACTGGAATCTAGATCACGGTGTGCTCTCTACTTACCATAGTAACTAGAAACAATGTGTTCTATCCTATATCATACTACCACTGCAAATCTTTTAGTGGGTCTTCTAGTCTTCATTGATCAAACTTGTCTCAGGACTGCAAGAATATTTATACTTCATATGACATGATTATGCAGGAATATGACTTTGGAACTCATGTATTACTGTTGCTTGCTTACATGTTTTCAATAATAGACAGTAATCACAGATATTTGATATATACACACGTATGTATATGCACATTTGTATTTGATATACATGTATATTCACATGGCATACAAATGTGGGTACACACACACGCGTGTGTGCACACACACACACACACACACACACACACACACACACACACACCTATGTTTGGTTAGTTCTCTGCTGTCTATTTTCCTTCTTTTTCCCTACCTGCTTTAAGTCGATTAATGGAAAAGAGGTGTGATTTAACATAACCAGACTGATCTAGTTTGTCTTTTGCAATAACCATTTTTGGCCAAGGATTCTGGTCCCTATTCATTGTTGTAAAATATACTTTATTTAGTATTCTTCTTCCTTCCTTCTTTCTTTTCCATTCTTTTTATATAACCTGTAAAATTTAGATCATATAACCACTTTGAATCTGTTGTGGCATGTGTTCTAAAATGTAAATTTAAACTTATTTTCCTTGTCACACTGCTTTTCTGTTTCCCTCAATCCCAAATCCAAAAGGCCTTCTTGGAAAGGCTCAAAAAGATTTTAAAAGTCAAATAAGAGAAGTAGAAGAAAAATTGGAAAAGGAAGACAAAAATTGACTGAACAAAACAATTCCTCAAAAAATACAATTGGTAGAATGTAAAAGGAGGTACAAAAATCCCCTGAAGAAAGCTCCTTAAAAATAAAATTTTCCAAACGGAAAAGGAGATACAAAATCTAACTGAGGGAAACAAAAAACATTAAAAATTAGAATTCGGCAAATGGAGGCTATGAGACATCAAGAATCAGTCAAAGAAAATCATTCTTTTGAAAAAAAATTGAAGAAAATGTGAAATCCATTGTTGGAAAAAGAACTGTCCTGGAAAATAAATCTAAGAGAGATAATTCAAGAATTATTGGTCTACCTGAATTATGTCATTTGCATGGGGTATACATAGAAAGAGGGTATGTGTATTAGCTAATTTTGATGGGATGATAACTTTGACGTGATTAAAAAGTTAAGGAGTAAAAGGAAAGGACTGTACTGGGAGAAGAGGAAAGGAGGAGACAGAAAGGGCTAAATTACATCATATGAAGAGGAGCGAAGATCTATTACAGTAGAGGAAAAGACGGGAGGGAAGCAACCATTGTTTAAATGTTACTCTCATTATATTTGACTCAAAGAGAGAATAACATACACACTCATTTGAGTATTGAATTCTATCTTACACTATAGTAAGGAGGGGAAAGGAGAAAGAAAAAGGAAGGTGTATAGAAGGGAAGGGAGATAGAAGGAGGCAGTGGTAAGAAGCAAAATACGTATGAGGAAGGAAAGGGAAAAGGAGAGAGAAAAGCATAAATGAGATGGGGGTGGAAATAGGATGGAGAGAAACATATAGTTAGTAATCATAGTTGCAAATGTGAAAGGGATGAACTCTCCCATATAACTGAAGCAGATGGCAGAATGAATTAAGAACAAAATCCCACAATTTTATTTAAGAGAAACATATTTGAAGGAGACAGATATACACAGAGAAAAGGAAAAAGGATGGAACAGAATATATTATACTTCACCTGAAGTACAAAAAGCAGGGATATCAAGGCTGATCTCATGCAAAGAAAAGCAAAAGCAGACCTAATTAAAGGAGGTAAGTAAGGGACTACATCCTGTTAAAAGGTACCATAGACAATGAAGTAATATCAATACCAAATATATCTGCACCAAGTGGTATAGCATCCAAATTTTTAAAGAATTTTAGAAAAATTAGATATGGTAGACTTCTGGAGAAAACTGAATGAGACTAGAAAGGAATATGTATTTTTCTCAACAGTAACTAGCACCTACACAACAATTCACCAGGTACTAGGACATCAAAATCTCATAAACAATCCAGACAGGCAGAAATATTATAGGCATCTTATTCAAATCATGAGTCAAAAAAAATGTAATAAAAGTCATGGAAAGATAGACTAAAATAAAATTGAGAACACAATAATCAAATTCTAAAGATTGAATGGGCCAAACAACCATAGAAACAATAGAAAACTTCACCAAAGAGAAAGATAATAATGTGAAAACATACCAAAACTTATGGAATGCAGCCAAAGCAGTTCTTAGGGGAAATTTTATATTGCTAAATTCTGAGATGGTTAAAACAGAGAGATAGGAGTTCAACGAAATAGGAATGCAACTTTAAAAAGCTAGGAAAAGAACAAATTAAAAATCCCCAATTAAGTATCGAATTAGAAATTTTAAAAATCAAATGGGAGATTAATAAAAATAAAATTGGGAAAACTTGAACAAATTAATAAAACTAGGAGCTAGTCTTATAAAAAGTAATAACATACAAGAGTATTTGGTTAAATTTATTTAAAAAGAAAACCAATTTTCAATGTCAAAAATTAAATGGATGAATTCTAAATCAACGAAGAGCAAATTGTAACAAAACTTAGAAGCTATTTTGCCCAACTGCATGCCAATAAATATAACAATCCAAGTGAAATGGAAGAATATTCACAAAAATATCAATTTCTGAGAATAGGAAATAAAATACTTAAATAAACCCATTTCAAAAGTAAAAGGAACTGACAAGCCATCAATGAAATGCCTAACTAGCAACTACTTAAGCAGGTCTATTCAATGAATGGGTGTTACCTCACCCTTTGTGAATATCTGAATAGACTTTGGCCTAAAGGGGCCAAAATCTCCCAGTGCATCCTGGGTCGTCTCCAGTCATCCTGATGAATATCTGGACACTGAATTCAGATGGCTCTGCAGGAGAAATAAACCTTGTGACCTTGCACAACCGTCACTCACTCAAAACAAAGTCAAGTTCAAGTAACGTCACCATTTCTTTGATGGCATGGTCTTCTTCAGCAACAAAGGACAAACACAACAACAATCCTAACAAAAATGTACAAGGTCATATAGATTTACAAATTAATTCTATCAAGTATTTAAAGAGCATTCAATTCCAATACTATAGAAAACTTTACGGAAAAAAATAGGTGAAGGAGTTGTGACAAATTTTTTTTTGGATACAAATATGATTCTGATACCTAAACCAGGAAGTGCCAGAAGAGAGAAAGAAAATTATGAACCAGTTTCACTAATGAATATTAACATAAAAATTTTAAATAAAATAATAGCAAAGAAATTACAGCAATTAATCACAAAAATAATGCACTATGACCACCAGGGATTTATTCTATGCAGGACTGGTTCAAAAATAGAAAAGGTATCAGCATAACTTACCATATCAATAACAAAATTTACATAAATCATATGATTATCTCAGTAGATACAGAAAAAGCTTTTCACAAAATATAACATCTATCCCTATAAAAAAAAAAAACACTTGAAAGCATAAGAATAAATGGAGTTTTCTTTAAAATGACATATAGTATCTATCTAGAATTGTCAGCAAGCATTATATGTAATGGAAATAAGCTAGAAGCATTTACAATAAGATGAGGTGTGCAGCAAAGATGTAGATTATCACCACTGTTACTCAGTATTGTATAAGAAATGTTAGCTTCAGTGATAAGAGCAGAAAAAGAAAATGAAGAAACTAGATTAGACAACGAAGAAACAAAGCTATCACTACTTACAGAGGATATGATGGCAGACTTAGAAAATTCTGCAGAATCAAGTAAAACTATTTGAAGTAATGAATAATTTTTCAACTTGCTGGATATAAAATATACCCATACACAATGTGTGTATGGATTTATTTTGTATTCTGCCAAAGTTATATAACATGAATATATGTATATACATATATATGTCTATATACAGATATATGCATGTATATATATACACACACAGATATGATCAATATTTCTCTATATTACTAACAATGCCAAACAGAAGAGATAGAAAGAGAAATTCCATTAAATGAGCTGTAGAAGATTAAAATATTTTGGAGTCTACCAGCTAAGACAAGGCCAAGAACTTTATGAATACAATTCCAAAACATTTTCCACATAAATAAATCTCAAATCTAAGCAATTATACATACATACATATATATACACACAAACATATACATATATATATATATATATATATATATATATATATATATATATATATAATCAGTCAATCATGAGTAGGCCAAGCCAATTTAAAGCAATTACAGTATTCTACCTAAATTAATTTTCTGCTTCACTGCCATAACAGTCAAACTAACAAACTTTTATGTCATAGAGCTAGAAAAAAATTTTAACAAAATTTATCTGGACTACCAAAATATCCAGAATATCAAGGGAATTAATGTAAAGAAATTTATGGGAAGGTGGCCTAGTCATAACACATCTTAAATTGTATTATAAAGCATCAGTCATCAAAACTGCTCTGTACTGCCTAAGAAATAGATATGTGGATCAGTGGAATAGGTTGGGTACACAAGACACAAGAGTCAATGACTATAATAATCTACTATTTGATAAAACCAAAGAGTCCAGCTTCTGAGACAAGACCTTACCATCTAACAAAAACTGCTCGGAAAACTGGAAAATAATAAGACACAAAGTTGGCATATTCCATTATCTTACACTGTATACTAAGAAAATAAAAATGTGTACATGATTCAGACATAAAGAGCGATACTGTAAGCAAATTAGGAGAGCAAAGAAAAGTTTACCTGTCAGATCTATGGAGAACAGAAATATTTATGATCAAACAAGAGAGAGAACATTTTGAAGTTCAAAATAGATAATTTTAATTACATTAAATTAAGCAGGTTTTTTTTTTTGCATAAACAGTATGCAACCAATATTAGAATGAGGAAGCAATTTTTACAGACAATGTCTCTAATAAAGAACTCATTTCTAAAATATATTCACAGCAGAGTCAAATTTATAAGAATACAACTTATTCTCCAATTGATAAATAGTCAGAACATACGAACAGGCAGTTTTCATGAAGAGATTAAAAATATCCATTTTCATATAAAAATACTCTAAATCAATATTGTTGACAGAAATGAAAATTAAAGGACTCTGAGGTGTCACCTCACACCAATTACAATAGCTTTAAAAAAAACAGGGAAACGATAAATGTTGAAGAAGATGTGGAAAAATTGGAAACTGCATTAGTGGTGGATTTGTAAACTGACCCAACCATTCTGAGAGCAATTTTGAAATATGTACAAAGGGCTATAAACCTGCACATATGCTGCTACTATGTTTGTTTCCCAAAGAGTTCACAAAAAGGGGAAAGGACCCAAATGTGCCAAAATAGTTATAGTAGATATTTTGGTAGAGGCAAAGAATTGGAAATTATGTTTTTTACTCATGTTCATTTTCTACAATTTCTTTGCTTGAGATTGTGAATACCAATCTTGCTTTTTTTTTTCAGATTTACCTGAATCTCTCATACATTTTGCTCCAATCTTTCATTTTAACAGTTTGAATCTTCATGTTCCAAGTACGTTTGTTGTAAAAAAAAAATATTGTTGTATTCTATTCTCCAATTTACTTCACTATTCTCCATTTTATAGATGCCTGTCCTAGTCACATTTCAATTATCACTTAGGCAATCACTAAACATTTATTAAACATATACTACTTGCCCTTCTTTGTGATCATTTCTAAGGATACAAAAAAAATGTAAAAAATAAATTAAAAAGCCCCATAGTCTCTGCTCTCAAGGAAGTTACTAAGGCGAGAAAATATGAAAATACCTATTAGAAACAAGAAATGTATGGGATAAACTTTATTCTTTCATTTATAATACTGTCTTTTAAAGACATTCTTTTCCTTTGACATTTCTTTACAAAGCAGTAAGTGGGTAAAGATAAAGAATGGGATTAACTTTTGTCATCCATAATTGAAAGGACGTCATTTCACCATGTCTTTCCTACCTTCAACAAACCAAATATCCTGACAATTAATTCTAACAATTAAGTTCTTTCCCTTCAATTACCCTCTCTGAAGTTTTTTTTTGCCCCACTTCTCTTCTAATCTATTCCCTTCAGATTTCCAGACTTTCCTGTCCCTTTCTCCTTCTTTGTTGATGTTGTTTCTTCCAGATAAGCTTTGAGTAGATGGATGTGGGTATGTTTTGCCTGACTGGAAGAAATGCTCGTTCAAGTAAGAATGAGATTCATGAACTGCACACTTCTCTTATAATCCCATCTTTTATATTTATATACTTAGTATTCTACTTTCAGAACTAATGGGAGGAAAAGGGAAAGAAAGACTTGGGCAAAATGACAAGGTAAAGAGATTCCTGTGACGTGAACAGTTTTAAACTAATGAAATACAAGAGATTTTCAAGTTGGGCCTGAAAGATTTTTTTTAAAATGGAAGAAAATTGTTCTAGATTCCATTTCAGTGTGACCAGCATCAAGGGTAATGAGGAGAATATAAAAAGTATTAAGAGAAATCAAGGAAAATTGTGGAGTAGAGCTTGATAATATGCTTTCAAGAAAGAAGAAGGCAATTGGTAAGACCCAATAAAGTACATAGAACAATTAAGAGATATTGTTACCCTTTTATATCCTAATTAAGAGAAATAGTAAGTTTTTCTGTCTTTTTACACATTTTCCTGTAGTATTCAGTTTAGTTTTCTTCTTTCTTTTATTTCCTCTTTTGAATCCAACCAAATAGACAAAATAAACTCAGATCTATTTGTTTGTTTTTTTTTCAAACTCCAACTATTATGCAGGTCAATATTGGACCTCTGGAGGGACTCTTGTCTCTTCTACATTATTTAGTCTTTCCTAATTTTTCAGGTTTATTTTTTTTTCCATGTCATTCCAGCATGTCCAATATTTTCCCCAGATCTAATCTTTTTTTTAAATGAGGAATATGTAGAAGTCTTCTATTCAGTTGAAACTTACTTTTATAGGTAGTTTTGCAGGGTGTCATATATGTTTGTAAGGGTTTTCTTTTGCATTTTCATATGCATTCTGACATTTTTATTTCTCTTGTTTATTCTTAATTTTTTTACTTGAACTCATTTTTTCTTTGCATATGAATTCCTCCTAAATTATATTCAATAAGTATTAAATAATTTTACTATGTTTGAAATCTGAGTCAAAATTAGCTTTCCTCAGTAAATCCAGAATTCTTTTTTTATTTATACATATAAAATAAAAAGTACCAAAAAAATTTGAAGTTTAATAACCAACTATATTTCTGAATATATATCACAGCATTATGTTATTTTTGTGTTGGTATATTCAACAGTTAGGGCAATGCCTGGTAGAATTTTAGTTGATAAATATTTATTATTGTAGTTGATTTAATAACAGCATTAATATACACACAATGCTTTCCAGGCCTCCCCAGCAAACTTTTTTTCTGGCACATTTATAGGCTTTTACCTCGTTCTTGAAACTTTGTTCCATATTATAGTTTCTTTTATCTGAGATAATCTGGTAGATAGAGTGAAGATATCTGTATCATATTCTCTGCTAAGGTCTGTATATATATATATATATATATATATATATATATATATATATATATATATATATATATATATATATATATATATACATATGAGATAATCTGGTAGGTAAAGTGAAGATATCTGTATCATATTCTCTGCTAAGATCTGTATATATAAAGATATCTATCTATCTATCTATCTATCTATCTATCTATCTATCTATCTATCTATCTATCCATATTGTGCAAAGGTTGCAATCTTTGGAAATCCTTGGGTTTGGGTGGAGCCAAGATAGGAGAGTAGAAAGACACATATACTCTAGCTCTTCCCCCACAGCCCACAAAATACCTGTAAAAAATGACTCAATAAATTCTAACAAATTCTAAAGCAGGAGAAGACATAGAACAACAGAGTGAAAGAGGTAATCTGGAAGGCTGACAGGAAAGGTCTATTTCACGGAATACTGAGCAAAACCCAGCCCTGGCCATGCAGCACTGGGAGGAACAAGACTTGAAAAGACTTCTGGGGCAGAATTGCCAGCAGGGAGGGTCCCAGATCCCTCAACCCACAAGCACAAAGACAACTCCAAAGGTCAGTGTGGGAGGGCTTTCCCAGCTGGGAGAGAGGGAAACAGGGTTCTCTCAGCATTGGCCCCAGGTGGTGGCAGTGGCATCAGCAGCAGCAGGCAGCAGGCTGCTACAGTGACCATGGAAGCAGCCTGGGTTCATTGTCCAGGGAGCTCAGCTTAAAGTCTCCGGCTGAAGTGAGCAGCTCATCTGAACCTCAGCCCTCAGTGACTGCCCTGCCTCCACCCAAATCCCCTGGGGGACTTGAGCAGTTGAACTTAATCTCAGCTTTGAGCATGGTACTGGAGAGAGGAGGAGCACTATGACCCTCCTGTTTACAAAGGATTTGGAAGTCAAGTAACTGGCTGGGAAAATGTCCAAGAAAGGGAAAAAAATAAGACCATAGAAGGTTATTTTCTTGGTGAACAGGTTTCTCCTTCCATCCTTTCAGATAAGGAAGAACAAGGCATACTGTCAGATGAAGTTGAGGCCTCTCCTTCCAGTACATCCAAAATGAATGTCAAATGGGATCAGAGCATAGAAGATCTTGAAAAGCGTGTCAGCAGCCTGCTAAAGGAGAAGCAAAACATGCTGAGGGAAATAACATGTTTAAAAAGAGACTAACTCAATTGGAAAAAGAGGTCCAAAAAGTCAATGAGAAGAAGGAGGCTTCAAAAAGCAGAATTAGCCAAATGGAAAACAAGATTCAAAAACTCACTGAAGAAAATAGTTCTTTAAAGAAAGAATTGAATTCAGGGAAATTAATGACTATGAGATAAACCAAGAAGTTAGAAAACAAAACCAAAAGTTTGAAAAAATAGAAGATAATGTGAAACATCTCATTGGAAAAACAACTGACCTGGAAAATAAATTCAGGAGAGACAATTTAAAAATTATGGGAGTACCTGAAAGCCATGATCAAAAAAAGAGCCTAGACATTATCTTCCATTAAATTATCAATGAAAACTGTGCTGATATTCTAGAACCAGAGGGCAAAATCAATATTGAAAGAATTCGCTGATCACTTCCTGAAAGAGACCTGAAAAAACAAACTTCTAGGAATTTTGTGGCCAAATTTCAGAGTACTCAGGTCAAGGAGAAAATATTGCAAGAAACTAGAAAGAAACAATTTGGTTACTGTGGAAATACAATCAGGATAACACAGGATCTGGTAGCTTCTACATTATGGGATCCAAGGACTTGGAATAGCATATTTCAGAAGTCAAAGGAACTGAGATTAAAACCAAGAATCATCTACCCAGCAGAACTGAGTATAAAACTTCAAGGGAGTAAATGTCATTCATTGATACAGAAGACTTTCAAGCATTCATGAAGAAAAGATCACAACTGAATAGAAAATTTAACTTTCAAACATAAGAATGAAGAGAAGCATGAAAAGGTAAACAGGAAAGAAAAATCATAAAAAATCATAAAAATCTAAAAGCTGAACTCTTTACATTCCCACATGGAAAGATAACATTTGTAACTCTTGAAACTTTTCTCAGTATTTGAATAGGTGGAGGGGTTACACACACACACATACACACACACACACACAAGCACACGCACACAAACACACATAGACAGAGAGTACAGGTTGAGTTGAATCAGAAGAAATGATATCCATACAAAAAATAAAAATTAAGAGATGAGGGAGGAAAATACTGGGAGGAGAAAGGGAGAAATGTAATGGAGCAGGCTATAACTCATAAAAGAGATAAGAAAAATCTTGTTCAATGGAGGAGAAAAAGGAGAAGGTGAGAAGGGAAAAGTGAAGATTACCCTCTTCACATGTGACTTAAGGAGGGAATAACACGCTCACTAAATTTGGTATGAAAATCTATCTTACACTACAGGAAAGCAGGGAAGGAGGGGACAAGTGGGGTGAGGGGTATGGTAGAAGGGAAGAAAAACGGGAGAAGGCAGTAACTAGAAGTAAATATTTTTTGGGAAGAGACAAGGTCAAATGAGACAACAAAAAAGGGAGGGGAAGGGTAGGATACAGAGAAATATAGTTAGTATTACACACCACGGTTATTATAGAAGCTTTTGCAAAACGACACATATACAGCCCACATTGAATTGCTTGCCTTCTCAGTGGGGTTGTGTAGGGATGGAGGGAGGGAAAGAGAGAAGCTGGAATTCAAAGTATTAGAAACAAATGTTGAGAATCATCATTACATGTAACTGGGAAATAAGAAACACAGGTAATGGGGTACAGAAATTTTTCTTGTTCTACAAGAAAAGAGACAAGATGGGGATATGGGAAGGGTGGAGTGTGACGGAAGGGAGGACCCATTGAGGGAAGGTGTAATTAGAATGCAAGGTATTACGGGGTGGGGGAAGGGGAGAGATGGGGAGGAAAATTGGAACTCAAAATTTTGTGGAAATGAATGTCGAAATTTAAAAATAAATAAATACAAAAAAAATCCTTGGGTTTCAAGGTCATCTTTTGGTGATATCCTATCTCTAATCTTCCTGAATGACAACAGGAACTTTAGCAAGAATGCATGTATCTAATCACTAAAATGCTTCGTGACAATTCTTTTGCAATAAAATTATGCTAAATCAAATATCATTTAATTTTAAGCCTCTTTAAACTCCTCCTGCCCTGTACTCCCCATTCCTGAAGCTCCACATTGACACATCATTGAGCTTCTATCTTCCCTCATCAGTGCTCTGGCCTCCAAATTATTCTACTGCAGATGAAAAGAGGATTTCAGGTAGTCACTTGTCTAGACTCTTCTGACACTCTGACAGATGGGACTCAGACTCAGTTATATCACTTCTTTTCCACTACTCCACATGTGGAAATCTCTACTTTAATCAAACTAGTTTTCCTATTTTACTAATCCACATTATGATATCTTCACTCCCATAATTCCTCCCTGCTCCACCCCTCATCTACAGAACCTTTTTTTAAAATTCAACTCCAGTTAGCAATCCATTGTGTGACTTCTGCCTATTCCAATGCAAGCAGACATTGTTCCCCCACCTTCATTATCATATTTAGGAATGAAGAATTTAGAAATAAATTGTATTTCATCTTCTGTTTTCTCAGTCATTAGTTTGTGTTAACCTGTCTCCCCAACCATAGTGTTAAGCATTTTGAGGGCAGTTCATTTCTGTATTGATACAGGTCTAGGACAGCAGAGGGCTCATAACAGATATTCAATAGACTTATTTAAAAATAGATTTAATCATTGAATGATTAAATTTAACTGAATCCTTCAATAAGTGTTCAAAATTACCAACAATTTCCTTTTTTTTGGTGTTTTTATTGTTAAACTTGAAACCAGTTTTACAGTCTCCTCTTTCGAATCATCAAAAAGTTTCTTAGTTCTTCACTTTCCACCACCAGAGTGGTGCCATCTGCACATCACTGTTATATCATATTATTTCATCTGCATACAATTGGTGATATTTCTCCTTAATTCTAACTTTTGATTTGTCCATACTGGTATTTCACTTGTGTTCTGCATATAAGTTAAAAAAATAAAGTGCTGACATATAGCGCTGTCATACTCCTTTTCCTATCTTAAGACAATCAGTCGTTCTATGTTGTGTGCTAACAATTACTTTCTTTTATAAAGCATTTATTTATTTAATTATTTTCAGTGTTCCACAATCACTACCACACAACCTAGATTTTTATCTCCCTCCCCTCCCTCCCCCCATCTTTGCCTTCCCTCCCCGTGACAGCATACAATTTTATATAGATTCTACACATACATTCCTATTAAACATATTTTCACCATAGTCATACGAAGAATTAAAATGAATAGGAGAAATCATATAACAAACCAAAACATAATACAAAAGAAAATGATCTGCTACATAGTTCTTTCTCTAGATGTGGAAGGCATTTTGTCTTAAAAGGCCATTGGGAATTTTTTATGTCCTTGCATTGCAATGAAGTTCTAAGTGTATCAGAAAAAAAGACTTGCACACTGTGTTTTTTGCTGTGTACAAATTTCTCCTGGTTCTGCTCCTTTCACTCAGCATCAGACCATATAAGTCTTTCCAGGCCCCTCTGAAGTCTTCCTGTTCCTCATTTCTTATAGTGCAACAGTATTCCATTACATTTGTATATCATAATTTATTCAGCCATTCCCCAGTTGATGGGCATCTCCTTGATCTCCAGTTTTTGAACACCACGAAAAGTCCTACTGTAAATATTTTTGTACATGTGGGACTCTTTCCCATATTTATGATCTCTTGGAGATACAGTCCTAGAAGGATAATTGCTGGGCCAAAGGGTATGCATATTTTTGTAGCCCTTTGGGCATAATTCCAAATTTTTCTCCAGAATGGTTGGATCAGTTGACAGCTCCACCAACAATGAATTAGTGTTCCAACTCTCCCTCATCGTCTCCAACATTTATCATCTTCCTTTTCTGTCATGTTAGCCAATCTGATAGGTGTGATGTGCTATCTCAGAGCTGTTTGGATTTGCATCTCTCTAATCAATAGGAAATTTAGAGCGTTTTTTCATATGACTATAGACTGCCACACTCCTTTTCTTATCTTAAGACAATCAGTCGTTCCATGTTCAGTGCTAACTGTTACTTTCTAACCCAAATATAAATGCCTCAGGATACAAGTAAGATGATCTTGTCCTCCCATCTCTTTGCGAGCTTTCCATTTTTTGTTGTGATCCACACAATCAAAGGATTTAATGTAGTCAATGAAGTAGAGGTAGATGTTTTATTGGAAATTCCTTGCTTTCTCCACAATCCAGTGAATGTTGAGAATTTGATCTTTAGCTCCTCTGCCTCTTCAAAAAACAACCTATTCTTTTGAGTCTTGGTTCACATATGGCTAAAGCCTAACATAGAATCTTGAGTGCAAACTTGTTGACATGGAACATGAGAACAATTGTTTGGTAATTTGAACACTCTTTTACATTGCTCTTTAGTCTTGGGAAGTAGACTCATCTGTTCTAATCTAGTTGCCACTGCTGAGTTTTCAAATTTGTTAGTATATTGGGTAAAGTACTTTATTTAAAAAAAATTGCTTTCAGTTTTCAATATTCACTTTCTCAAGATTTTAAGTTCTAAATTCTAAATTTTCTCCTCATCTCTCTCATCTTAGAACCCAAATATGGTGTGAATTTTGATTGTCCCTTCCCTCAGTCTGCCTTCCTTTCAATCATCTGCTCCCTGCATCTCCTTCCCTTCTATTTTCCTGCAGGGAAAGATAGATTTCTGTACTCCATAGCCTGTATATCTTATTTCGCAGCTGTATGTAAAAACAAATTTAAACATTAGTTTTTAAACTTTGAGTTCTATATTCTCTACCCTCCTCCCTCACCACCCACACTCACTGAGAGGGTAAGCAGTTTGATATAGGTTATACTTGTGTAGTCATGCAAAGCATTGCCAAAAGAGTCATGTTGTGAAAGACTAACTGTATTTCCCTCCATCCTATCCTCGTCTCAATTTATTCTATTCACTTCTTTGACTCTGCAGCTCCTCAAAAATGTTTCCTTCTTATTATCTTCTCTTCCAATTTGTGCTCCCTTCTATCATCCCTCCCTGTTACTCACCCCCCCCCCATTTTCCTGTAGCATAAGATAGATTTTTCATACTCAATTAAGTGTGTATGCTATTCCTTCCTTAAGCCAAATCCAAATACATTTCACTCATGCCCTGTCATCTCCCCTTTATTCCCTCCAATGTAAAAGCTTTTTATTGCCTCTTTTATGGAGATAATTTGCCCCAATCTACTTCTCCCTTTCTCTTTCTCCCAATATATTCGTCTCTCACCCTTTTATCTTACTTTTTAGATATAATTTCTTCATATTCAATGCACACTCTGTCCTCTGTGTATATACATATATATATATGTATATACACACACACACACGTGTATATGTATGCACATACACACAAACATATATATGTATGGATGTATATATACATATGTTTGTGTGTGTATTCCTTCCAACTTCCCTCATATGGAGAAAGACTTCATCAGTTACAAATATCATCTTTCCATATAGTAATGTAAACATTTGAACTTTAATAAGTGCCTTATGATTTCCCTTTCCTCTTTGCCTTTCATGCTTTTTTTGAGTCTTGTATTTGAAAGTCAGATTTTCTATTCAGCTCTGGTCTTTTCATCGAGAGTGTTTTTTCATTGAATATTCATTTTTCCCTGAAGAATTATACTCAGTTTTGCAAGATAGGTGATTCTTGGATTTACTCCTAGTTGCTTTGACCTACAGAATATCATATTCTAACACCTCAGATCCCTTCATGTAGACACTGCTAGATCTTGTGTTATACTGATTATGTTTACACAATAAGTGTATTATTTCTTTCTGGATGCTTGCAATATTTTCTCTTTGACCTGGGACTTCTGGAAATTGGCTTCAATATCCCTAGGAGTTTTGCTTTGGGAATTTCTTTCTGGAGTTGATCAGTGGATTCTTTCACTTTCTATTTTTTCCTCTCTTTCTAGAATATCAGGGCAGTTTTCCTTGATAATGTCTTGAAAGAAGATATCTAAGCTCTCTTTTTAATTATGGCTTTCATGTAGTCCAATAATTATTCAATGATCTTTTCTGGATGTATTTTCCAGGTCAGTTGTTTTTCCAATGAGATATTTCACATTTTCATCGATTTTTTTCAATTTTTATAAAAATTATATCTTGATTTCTCACAGTCATTAACTTCCACTTCCCTCATTCTAATTTTTAAGGAATTATTTTCTTTTTTTCCCCTTTTTTAATTATTATTATTTATTTCTAGCACAATTTATAACAGATACAGCAGTTCAAACTTTTGGTCAGGTGATACTTTTTTTAAAGCATTTACAATATGGACCAAAAAGAATTTTTTAAACATTAACCAACTGAGACACAAATAATATTTATGTTGCTAACTTCACAAGCTCTTGACCTAATTGTCTCCACAGTATTACTAAGAATTAAAGGACACTAACTTAATGTTGTTCGTCTAAAGTCCTTAATTTTAGACAACCTCGGATGTTCCCCTACCCATAATCTACAATTGAATAGATCCGGTATTAAGCTTACAAACCTTTTGACCATAGGAAACTGCCTCCAGTAGTAAGGACATTGCAGGGATACAATATCTCCCTAACTTCATGTCAGTTCCAGGCAGGATTAGCTTATCCACTTGCATTCAGTCAGGCTTAAAGTCTGTCAGGTGTCAGTGCTGAAGGGAATTATTTTCTTAAGTGAGATTTTGGAGCTCTTTTTTAATTTGGCAGATCTGCCATTTAAGACATTCTTCTCCCCATTGGCTTTTTGTACCTCTTTTGACATTTGGCTTAGTCTATCTTCTAAGGTGTTATTTTCTTCAGCATTTTTTGCGGTCTCCTTTAGCAAGCAGTTGATTCGTTTTTCATGATTTTCTCTTATCACTCTCATTTCTCTTCCCAATTTTTCATCTACTTCTCTTATTTGGTTTTCAAAATTCCGTGGCCTGTGACCAATTCATAATTTTATTAGATGCTTTAGATGTAGGAACTTTTACTTTGTTGTCTTCTTCTAGTTGTATGTTTTGATATTTCTTGCCACTAAAGTAAGTTTCTATGGTCTGTTTTTTTCTTCTGTTTACTCATTTTCCTAGCAAATTGCTTGATTTTTCAGCTCTTTTTCAGGTAGGATTCTGCTTCCAGTGTGGAGGGTGTATTATCCTAAACTTCAGGAGTTTTGAGCAGTAATTTTCAGAGGTATTCCTAGAGACCTATCAATTTTCACTTCTTCCAAGGTGATTGCAATCAAAGAAGAGTTGTTTACTCTCTCCTGATCTGTGCTCTTGTCTATGCATGACCAAAAGCACTCTTTTCTATCTTGAAATTGTCAGGAAAATTCCATCTTCACTGCAGCCACAAGCTCCACTATGCCAACATTCCTTCTCTCCCTAGGAGCACCACCCAGGACTGTGACCCACATCCAAACACAGGCAAAGAAAACTCTGCCTTATTGTCAGCAAAGATATTCTTGAACTCCCCTGTTGTGTTGCTAATTTAAGTAGGAAGGTCTTTCTCTAGCTTAAATCACATGGAAACCTAAGTCACATGTAGTGGTACGAACTTGCTGAATGTATGGAACAGGAAAAGTGGAAAAGAACTGTGAGGAAGTTGATGAAAGCAGTTAGGAGTGGAGGAAAGAGGACACAGGCAGGCTAAGATAGTCTTCTGAGTGATTGCTTGTGGGAAGGCTCTAGCTGGGGGAGGGGGTGACTTGGAAACATCTTTGTCCCCTGAAGTGCTAATGTGTATTGACTTCTTGGCCTCTATAACAGATTTGGCTTTCTGGTCTCTGAATAATTTTTTTTTCTTTTGTCTTCTATATGGAGAGTCTGTTATACTTTGCAATTCAGAATTACCCCAACATATTCACAGTCATCTTCAGGTGTTATGAATATTGCCTTCAAGGTACATTTGGTGTTGTGAACAGGATCTCAGGTATAAAATTTCTATTTGGAGGCAAAAAGACTTTAGAGAAAGAAACAGATATCCCAGTATGGGAGTATTTACTTTATTCTTCCCTATGAAGGAAATGGGCTAAAAGCACTAAACTCTGAGAAAACTGGGAATCAGTGTAACAGGAAGGAGAACCTAGAGATTTGGAAAGGTGTTTGTAAGGAATACCAACAAAACCAAGGAAAGAACTGGTAAGGATGTGTAAGAGAGGCTTGGCATCGATTTGCTGTTTACATAGTAGGGTAACAAAAATGACTTGAAATAGATTAGGTCAGATTTTAAAGTGCTCAAAGTCGTTCTTTTTTTTTTTTTTGTTTGCACAGTATAAATGAGAGGTAGTTATATGGTGAACAGAGAACTAACTATTTTCAGTTTTAATTAGTTTATTTAAACATACTTTCTATAAGAATCTCTCAATTAGCTAGAGTCTTTCACCCTGGTCTTGAAATTCTGATAGTTAGGGGAAAGAAGCATGATAAAGTAGTGCTGTCCAGCTATTATTCATGGTTCTGCACTAGTTGATCTCCAGGTAATAGATTGAATGACTAAGGCCAGATGATTATTAATGATGAGTAATAACAATAGCTAATAATAATAGCTAATGTTTATATAATGCTTACTATGTGTCAGGCACTGTATAATTATCTCATCAGATTCTCAGAAAAACTCTAGAAGATAGGTGCCATTATTGTTCTGATGTCACAGATGTATACATAGATATGTTACAGACATGGAAACTGAAAGATATAAAGTAACTTGCCTGGGGTCACCCTGATAGGAAGCATGTGAAGATATATTTTATCTCAAGGTTTCCAGAGTCAAAGCCCAGAACTCTATTCAATACATTACCTACTAACCAATTGAACTTCAGAAAGATTTGATACATGGATACCTCAGATACATGAATGAGCACATGGGTCACAATTCTGTTAGGACAGTTTCTGATGTTCTGGCAAAAATATTAATCAACTTCAAACTTAAAAAATCCAGTAAATGACTTTTCTTTTGTTGGTTAGCTTAATATTAAGCACCACCTTCAGCAAGCTAAAAGGTTTTCTATAGAATAATAGCTGAACATGATCTCATGTACTCTGTCAAAACTACATTTTATAAACTACAATATGAAAATATTTCCATACACATATATTCTTTCATTTGATGCAACAACTTTATAAGGCAAACAGGGCAAGTATTATTATTCACAATTTGAAGATGAAAATATGCAGGCTCAGAAATACTAAGTTAGTTCATTAAGGTCATACAACTAAGAAGTGACAAGGGCCATGAGTTGAATCTAGAAATTCTGATCTCAAAGTCAGATTCCTTTCTCTGTAGCAAACTTTTGGATTGAACACCCTCATTGAGGCACAGACGACTTATTTAAGCCGCTTTCTTAAGAGCACTCCCATGTTGTAATGGCCTGTCGGTAATATTGGTGATTCTAAATGATCTGATATTTCCCAGCTCTATTTGGATATCCTGACCTAGACAGACATAAATAGAGTTAATCCCTAGTGTTCTCCAGAATTGAGTAGTGCTCTCAGATTGATGTGCTTAAGTTGATATTGTTGCAGGTATATTGTTATATTGTTGCAGGTAATAAAGCCATCACTCTCTTAGTTTAAGGTGGATATTAGCATAAAACTTGGCATTTGGAAAGAAATGAACAAATAACAAGGAAGGTGTGCCTTGCTCATACACAGCAAGGAATTACAATAAGGATACAAGGGCTCCAGACATAGCCACCTTCATACCGTCTGGAAATCATTTTGTCAGTCAGTCATCATCAAGGCATAGTGACCAGTATAGTATATAGTATATAGTATATAGAATATACTACACAGATATATAGATATATAGAGTATAGTCTTAAGCACCTAACAAGTCTGAGAGGCATGAAATCTTTCTGACTTTGGTTTTCTATTGGCCCAAGACAAGGAAGGTGCATCAGAAAATCTGAAGCCTATCACATTTTTGTAAATGAAGGAAACTTTATCAATGAAGTTACTAAGGCACCTGAGCCCAAAGAAAAAATGAGAATTAAAACTGCTAATCTTTTTGCTCTCCATTTTTTTCTTTATTCTTATTTGACACTAATTAGATTTAAAAAATAATACAAACCTATAATCAGTGTCTAACTTATCCAAGTTCTTAAGGCAAATTGAATTAGTAGTAGTAATCTGGAAGTAGTGCAAAAGATTGATTGCTGACGATGAAGATTGGAATGACTGACTAGGAAGATCACTGTGGCTTAGTTCAGGTTTGGAGCAACCTAAGTTTGGCCTAGAAAAAATTATTTTTAGAGAAGAATTCAAGAGACATTTTCCTGGAAGATATGGCAGGAATTGCATTCTGATTGGACCTTGCAGGGGGAAAAAAGAAATGAACCAAAGATTGCTTCAGGTGTGCAAGTCTGCATAAGTGGGGGAATAATGGTGCCACAGACAAAAAACAGAATGTCAAGAACAGGAACTTCTTCATGTTAGCAAAAGTACTCTTAGAAGCATCTGCTACACAATTTGGGACATATGTTTGAAGAGATGGAAATATATTAAAGTGAGAATATCCTTGAGTTGTTTAGAGAGGCTGAGACTCAAAAGATACATAGCAACTGAATATACATATTTGACAACCATCATCCTGGAGAAACATCAGCAAAAATCATAAAAATTGTTAAGTTCTTTGAAGGAAGAGGTCCACAATTGAGAATAGAAAGGATATAAGAAAAAAAGGGGGTAAATCTAATATAGATGACAAAGAATTCAAAAACATAATTTTATATTAGTTAATTGATTTGAAAAAAATTACTCAATGTAGCAAAAAATGAAGGAAATAATTTTTGCTGAAATATTTTGTCAGACATAATAGATTGTTATCATGTTCACTAATTTATTTCTAACATCTTGTATGTTTTTTTTATCCACTGCCACTACATAGATATTGCCATACTATTCATAATCCTAGATACTGGTAAAAATTATATGAGTAATAGATGAGGTTTTTGTGATTTTTCATGTTGTTATAGGCCCACCTTGGCTGGAACATATTAAAAAAGTAACCATTTGTACTTGAGTATTTGATGAAATATCTGTAATGCAAATTTTCCTTATTTGCTATTTATGAATCAATTTTTGCCTGAAATCACAGGAAACCTTCGTAGATATTTCAATATTACATATGTTCTTATCAAGTAAAATATCTGTAGAACCTATTTGTTTATATGCGAGCTGTCTGAAAAAGCATATTGATTATCCTCTTCTAATAAGAAGGTTTGATGAATTCTAGGAATAAGTACATAGTCTGGATAGCTGCTTAAACCAGCTGGTCCCATGAAGTCCATAAAAATTCCTAATTAAACTGAAATTTATTAACTGGGGTACTTTAATGGACATGTACTTTTTAAAAAGTATATAATATTATGTGGATGATTACTAAGTTGACAAAGTTTTCTTGAGGAGTTTAAATGGAAGAGTAAAAAACAATGACTATTCAGTGACAAAGTATGGAATAGTTAATGCTTTTATTCTATTGTCTTACTATTATGAAATAAATAAAATGTTTTTATGTATAAATATTTTTTTCTCCACAATTTAAAAAAAATATATACATAATATTTAAGCAAGGTCAGATCATGCAAAAATACCTATAGCACAGGTTACTGGAGCTTAAGTTTTCATTGAATATTGATTTTTAGAAGTAGTTTGGAAGTCTTGATGTTAAATTCAGCTATTCTGAGCTTTGTACCGTATTGGAAAGCAATGTATGATGTCACTTTAGAGAAATAATGTAATCTACCAGTTTCTCAGCTTTTTTCTTCTCTAGTAGAGGGACTGAATTATGTATTATGGTTGTGATAATCCTCAAGGAAATGATATATCTTATTTTAAATATCATCAGTTTATGTAATTTTAAACTCATGCATTAGAGCAATGACAATTTATTTTAAAGAGCTATAATTTTCTATTCTTTCAAAATAGCATTTAATTTTTCCCCAGTTACATATCAAGAAAAATTTTAGCATTCAGTTTTACAATATTTTGAGTTACAAATTTTTCTCCCTTCATCCTTCCCTCTTCTGAAAATGTAAGGCAGTTTTATATAGTTTATAGAGACACTAACATATAAAATATATTTCCATATTTTACAAGAGTTGTGGAAGAAGAAACAGAACAAATGGAACTAAAACCATGTGAAAGAATGAAGCAAATAAAAAAAAATGCTTTAATCTCCGTACTGAGTCCATCAATTCTTTCTCTGGATATGGATGGCATTTTCCTTCCTAATTCATTCATACTTATCTTTGATCCTTGTGTTGTTGAGAAAAGCTGAGTAATTCACAGCTGCCAATCACATGATATTGCTGATATTGTGTACAATGATTTTCTGGTTCTGCTCATTTCACTTTGCATCAGTTTGTACATGTCTTTCAAGATTTTTCTGAAATCTTCTTGATCATCATTTCTTATTGTACAATAGTATTCCATTGCATATATATAAGTATATATATATATGTATGTATATACATACATATATGCATACATACATGTATACATACATATGTACATCTATCTATCACCTCTCTCTCTCTCTCTCTCTCTCTCTCTTACAACTTGTTCAGCGTTTCTCAATTGTTGGGCATCCCTTCAATTTTTAATTCTTTACCAACACAAAAGAGCTGCTTTAAATATTTTTGTATATGTGTGCCCTTTTCTCATTTGTATGGTTACTTTGTGATATAGACCTAATAGCAGCATTGCTGGATCAGAGGGTATGCGTAGTTTTATAGCCCTTTGAACACAGTTCCAAATTACTCTCCAAAGTGATTGTATCTGTTCACACCCCTGACTACAGTACAGTAGTGCCCAAATTTTGTCACATCCTCCCCACCGTTTTTGATTTTCCTTTTTTTTTGGTCATATTACCTGATCTGATTGGTGTCAGGCAGTATTTCAGAGCTGTTTTATTTTGCATTTCTCTAATAAAAATGATTTAGAACACTTGCTCATATGCATATTGATATCATTGATTACTTCATCTGAAAACTGACTGTTCATATCCTTTGATTATTTATCATTTGAAGAATTAAATATTTATAAATTTGAATCAGTGATGTGAGAAATAAAGCCTTCATCAGAGATAATTGCTGCTACAATTATTTCCCTATTTTGTGAATTCCTTCTAATCTTGGCTGCTTTGGTTTTTCAAAAGGCTTTTCAATTTAAAATGATCAAAATTATTTATTGTACATTTTGTTTTTTTTCCCCACCACTTAATAGTATACTATCTTTTTTCAAATTAAGAAAAAGACACAAAATAGTGTGCTTTGATCTGCATTCAGATTACATAGTTCTGTCTTTGGATGTAGATAGCATTTCTCATCATAACTCTTTTGGAATTGTCTTAGATCATTATATTGCTGAGAAGGACTAAGTGTATTAAAGTTAGTTTTCTCATGATGTTGCCCTTATTGTGAATAATGTTCTCCTGGTTCTGCTCATTTCACTCAGAATCAGTTCATATAAGTCTCTTTAGGTTTTTCTGAAATTAGCCTGCTCATCATTTCTTATAGAATAATAGTATTCAATTACAGTCACATATCGCACCTTGTTCAGCCATTCCTAAATGACAGAAATACCCTCAATTTCCCATTTTTGGACACTATACAAAGAGAGTCTATAAACATTTTTGTTTACAAATGAGTCCATTTGCCTTTTATTATTATCTCTTTGGAATAAAGAATTAGAAGTAGTATTGCAGTTTTATAGCCCTTTGGGCATAGTCCCAAATAGCTCTCCAGATAGTTTGGATCAGTTTGCAACTCTATCAACAATGCATTAGTGTGCCAATTTTCTCACATCTACTCCAATATATATCATTTTCCTGTTTTGTCATGCTCAACAACCTGATAGGTGTGATATGGTACCTCAGAGATGTGTTGATTTTCACTTCTCTAATCATAAAGCATTTCTTTATATGACTATAGATGGTTTTCATTTCTTCATCTGAAAACTGCCTATTGATATCAGTTGACCATTTATCATTTGGAGAATGACTTGTATTCTTATAAATTTGACTTACTTCTGTATATATTTTAGAAACGAGGCCTTTATCAGAGAGTGTGTATAAAAATGTTTCCCAGGTTTCTGCTTCCTTTCTAATCTTGGTTGCGTTGGCTTTGCTTTTGAAAAAGAAATTGTAAATTTAATATAATAAAATTAGCGTTTTTGCATTTCATAATGTCCCCTCTCTCTTGGTTGGTCATAAATTATTCCATTCCTCATAGACTTGATAGATAAATTACTCCTTGCTCTCTTAATTTGTTTATGATATCACTCTTTTTGTCTGCAACATCTACCCATTATGACCTTATCTTGGTATATGGTGTAAGATATTGGTCTAGGCCAAGGTTTTGCTGTACTGTTTTACAGTTTTTTTAGTCTTTTTTGTCACGTAGGGAGTTTTTACCCAGAGTCTGGAGTCTTTTGGATTATCAAACGGTAGGTTACTATAGTCATTGACTACTATGTCTTGTGTACTTAACATATTCCACTAATCTACCTCTCTATTTCTTAGCCAGTACTAAATGGTATTTTTGGCTGCTGTTTTATAATACAGTTTTAGATCTAGTATGGCTAGGCCACTTTTCCTTGCATTTCTTTTCATCAATTCCCTTGATATTTTGGATCTTTCATTCTTGTGGATGAATGTAGTGGTATAAAATATTTTTTCTTAGTTTGATTGATTTGATACTGAATCATTAAATTAATTTTATTTGAATTGTCATTTCTATTTTATTGGCTCAGCCTAACCATGAGCATCTGATATTTTTTTCCAATTATATAAATCTGACTTTTTATGAAAAGTGTTTCATAATTGTGTTCATATAGTTCCTGGGTTTCTCTTGGCAGGTAGACTTCTAAATATTTTATGCTGTCTACCGTCATTTTAAATGGAATTTCTCTTTCTATCTCTTGGTGCTGGGCTTTGTAAGTACAATATAGAAATGATTATTTAGGTGCACTTATTTTCTATCCTTCAGCGTAGCTAAAGTTGTTAGTAATGTTGAGTGGTTTTTTTAGTTGTTTCTCTATGATTCTCCAAATATATCATTGTATCATCTGCCAAGAGTGATGCTTTGTTTCTCCACTGACTGTTCTAATTACTTCAACTTATTTTTCTTCCCTCATTGCAAAAGCTAACAATTCTAGTACAATGTTTAATAGCAGTAATGATAATGGACATTCTTTCTCTCCCCATATATCTGACAGATAAGGTATCCCTTGCTCTTCTAATTTGACTGCTTCGTTCCCTGTGGTACTTTTTAATCAAGATTTAGTTTTCTTACTTATCTCTTTTAATTAGGTTTATTTTTGCTTTTATGATTAAGATCGGTCTTACTTATTTATTTTTTAACTTCAGCATAGGTATAATAGATTCTACTCCAGTTCATGACTTTTATTCTGTGTGTATCTTTGAGGCTCAAGTGTGTTTCCTGTATACAACACGTTTTAGTATTCTTCTTTTTGATCTGCTCTGGTTTCCACTTCTGTTTTATGGGAGTATTCATCCCACTCCCATTCACAGATATTATTACTACCTCTTTACCTCCCTCTATCCCATTCTTCCTGTTTGTTCTCCCTCTACTTTCACCCTTTCTCAGCTCACCAGTGTTTTGCTTCTGTCAACCCCTTTTCCTTATCTGACTTCATGTATCTCAGTCCCCACTCCTTCTTTACTTAATGTTTTTCCCTACTATTTCCCCATTTGGTAAGAGGTTTCTATATTCCACCAACGTGCATATTATTCCCTTTTTGAGTCACTATTTATTAGAGTATCAAACAATGCCCACTGCGCACCCTCTCATCTTCCTATCCACTGTAATACGTCTTTCTCACCTTTTAATGGGAGATAATTTGTCCCATTCTACCTTTCCCTTCTTTCTGTTCTCTTTATACTCCTCTTTCTCATCATTTAAAATTTTTGTCAGTCCCTCAGATTCATCTTATTCTTCCCCCCCCCTCTCTCTCTCACACACACATACACACACACACACATACACACACACACCATATTCCTTCTACCTGTATTGTTACTGATACAAGTGTCATGTTCTTGTATCGGTATGTAAACAGTTTAGTTCTGTTGAATCCCTTTTGGTTTTTTTCCCTTTTTACTTGTTATGCTTCTCTTGAGTCTTGATGTTGAGGGTCAGATTTTTGGTTACGTTCTGGTCTCCTTATTAAGGCTTAAAATCCTTCTTTTTCATTGAACGACCATTTTCCCTTTAATGTATTATGATTATTTTTTTCCAGGTAAATGATTATGCATTATTTTTCTAGACACTTTGGCCTCTGGAGTGTCATTTTCTATGACGTCCAGTCCTTTAATATTGCACATTCCAGGTCATGTGTGACCCTGGTATTTGAATTGTTTCTTTCTGGTCATTTGTAATTTTTTTTAATTGATAGTTCTGAAATTTGGCTACAATATTCCTTGGAGTTTTTATTTTGCCATCTATTTTTCTGGGTAGTCAATGAATTTTTTCAATGCCTGTTTTACCCTTTGATTCAAGAATATCAAGCTAGTTTTCCTTGATGATTTCTGGAAAGATGCTGCCCAACATTTTTGATTATGAGTTTTAGGTAATCCACTGATTCTGACATTGTCTCTCCTGGATCTGCTTTTCGGGTTAGTTGTTTTTCCCATGAGGTATTTTAACTTTTATTCCTTTTTAAAATTATTTTAAACCTTTGTGACTGATTTATGATGACTCATAGAGTTATTAGCTTCCACTTGCCCAATTCCAACTTTTAAGGTATTATTTTACTCAATTAAATTTTGTACTTTCTTTTTCATTTCTCCAGTTGCACTATTTAAGGAGTTTTCCAAGTTGTTGACTTTTTTCATAATTCTCTTTCATCACTCATTTCTTTTCCAAATTTTTCTTATATCTCTCCTACATGATTTTTAAACTCCTTTGTGAGATTTTTTCATGAGATATGTCTGGCTAGAGATGGCTTTCCACTTTTCTTTGGGATTTTTCCCATAGGTGTTTTTGATATTGTTGCCCTCTTTTGAATTTCTATCTTGGTCTTCCCTGTCAACGTAATAATTTTCTATGTTCAATTTCTTTGTTTCTCTCATGAGTTTTATACTCATCTTTTTTTTTGGCATTTTTTTTTCAAACTTAAACTCTTTTCCTAGGATGGCAGGGGACAGTGTCTCAGCCTTCTTGTGCTGGGGGTTGCAAACTTTCATTGTTTATTTGGTGCTGCCCTAATTTTGCCCTGAGGTCCACAGAGGACCCTTCTGTTTGATGCTATGTTGAGTGTATGTAGTGGGGGCTTGAGGCCATAGCAGTTCAACATCTTAACTGGTGCTGAGCAAAGGTCCTAGTGGTGATGTCTTGAATGTGGTGCGCCCCTGTGGTGTGTTTCTGCATTTTCCAGTGACTACAGTGAAGGAAGTGGAGCTTAGACCTCATGAGGCTGCCTGTTCCCTTGGACCTATGCTGCCGAATGGCAGGACTGTGCTGGCTGGAAGCTGTGTATTTGCTTAGGCACCTGTAGGATAAGTGTCTACCTGTTTGCTTATCTACCTGTTTGCCTACAGCTATGCTGAAGCTGGGCCATGGAAGTCCAGCTGCCAAAGGACCTCTACTCTCTGTTTCCCGTGCTACACTGAAGCATAAGGGGGCTTACAGGGCTGGATTCTGCCAGTTCCCCTCTCTATGCTAAAGCACGTTGGGGTTGGGGATGTACTGATGTTGGAATTTTCCTACTGTACTATATCAGGGTTAACATCCTCCCTCTGGTTTGCTGAGGTGGGACTTGCTGCTGCCTTGTTGGGATACATCCTGTCCTGAGCTGTGTTCCCCTTTGAACCAAATGAGACCTTTCTTTCTGATGCTTCAATTTTCTTGGACTAAACAATTGTTTCAACTCATCTTTTAGCTGGTCTTGGTGTTCCACGATTCATTTCAGTACTTTATTTTATGGTTGTTTGGAGTCAGGTATGAGAGAGTTGAAGTAGTTTATTGCTTACTCCACCATATTGGTTCCCTGAAGTCCAGAACAACACCCAAAACAAAAACCAACCTTCACTTTTTCTAAGTTTTCATACCAGAATAACATATATGTAGGCTGATAAAGTATGATGTTTTCCCCTTGTCATTTCCTATACTTTCATAACGTCCAGATGAAAGCAGGATGATGGCAAAATTTCAGGCAAAAACAGAATCAAGAAATCTCCATATAAGGGAAGATTAGTGTCAAGTAGGATATCGATGAACAACAGAGATAGGGTGAACTCACATTTTGAAAAAACAATACAATTTCAAAAATACTATTATATAATATCCTGCCTTTATTTTTGGTTTCTACATTAAATTATTTACTTGTTTTGGTACAAGAAGCAAATATGGATATCTATATGTACACACACACACAGACACAGACACACACAGAGACACACACAGACACAGACACACACACACACAGACACACACACACACACACATATAAATACACACACACATATATCAATGTCCTAGGATGTGGACTGAGGAGTCATTTTTCTTCCTTTACAACTACTACTAGAGAATGTTTTTCTTCTTGTCTTTTTTTAAGTAAAGAAATTAATAACAATAAAATCACATTCACCATGCTGTTCACTTGGCTGAAATTACTTTCTGTCATTAGTTAAAGTTAACTTTATATTGTCTGTTCAGCTCATAGATCCATAGGATTTAGACATCTTATAGGCCAATTCTTTCCATACTAATGAGGGAATATTTATATATTTGCTGACCAGAAAAAGAGAAAAAGTATTCTGTTACAAGTTCACATTCATATAGGTAGAGTTCTTAGTCACATTTCAAAGTACTCCAACAATGATCCTTTTTATGTTAAGGTGAAATAAATAATATATAACAATATAAATAAGTAATAAATAACATATTGAGATTACACTATTTATGTATAGGAAGTTGCTTCACCCTCTGCTTCATCCAAGCATAAAAGCAAAGGATTCTGGGGGATTTGAAGAACTTCACTTTTAGATCTGAAGTAACTTAATTTTATTTCTTGCAATGAGGGACTCTAAAACACATGGGATAAATTTGTCATATTATTTCCCTTAGCACTTCCCAATGCCAGGGAGAAAAAAAATGCAATCTTGGAAGTAAGATAAAATTGCGGAATTTTTATTCAAGATTTAAATGTTGAGAATTAGTTACTAATTGTTTAGAATTAGTGACTACTATAAATATTAGAGAGTATCGAATACCAATAAAGTATCCAGAAGCAATTTGAGAAAAATAAAGGATTCATCATTCTAAATCCTGTAGTAAAGCACCAGGGTAAATCAGGAGAATCACATATCAGGTGGTAACTTTCACAATTTTGTGCTTCTTTACCTTTTTTATTAGTTTAATTATGATTTAAATTTACTGAGTAGGAGCAGGAAATTCTGACACAGTGAATTCTTATGGTACTCAATAGGAAAAAAGAGTTCTTTTTTGAAGAATAGCAGATCACTAGTTGAATAGCTCACTATTGAACTCAGCAAAATTTCCTATTCTGATAGCACAGTTGTTTTAATTTACGATAATTAAAATATCGTAAATGGATTGTATCTTCTAATCTGGGAATTTCATTGATAGTGGTATCTGAAATCTAGACACACTTCCTGATAACATGACCTATCCAGCAATTCACAACGTGAATTTAGGGAATAGAGTTGTAAAGGGTTCAAATAAATAACACATGTTCTGATGAACAAATATACCTGTGGTGACATTTATGAGTAGAATATCTTCAACTTGAACAATTTCCAACTAAACTAATAACGTGTCTGCCTGGAACTGAACAATGCCATACAATACATTATATATATTTTACTTTGAAAGATTGTAATTTTTGTGCAGTCTTTTCATCATGAGAATATTTTAGAAAATATTATGGATCTTTATTCCATGTATTGTAAAATTAGCTTCATTTTAAATTGAATTAATCATTGGGGATCTTGGATTAAATAACACACTCTGCCCAGAATGTTTAAAATCACATTTTTTTTTTTGTGGGAAAGAGAATATTAAATGAAAATCCTACTTTATTTCTCATTCTTATTTCTCAGTTTTTCTTTCTTTATCTACTTGTATTTTAAATTATTTTCTTCTTGAAATTTGTAATTTCTCTCCAATAGTTATAATAATGAGTAATTATTTTTCCAGCATTCTGTTTCAGATACCTTGAAGATTAGGGGAAATTTTCAGACAGCCTGCATCTATCTGAAATACCCATATCAAACTTCTTTGATAAAATAACAATTCTAGTAGCTAACAAATTCAGTGAAAAATTAGTCAAGGTAGATATTAGATTGAATTCAAATAGCTGATTAGGGACACAAGCTTAATCTGTAGTCACAGAAAACCAATAAGCTGTTGAGTTTATATACAAACCATATCTATGATCTTTATTTTTGTTGTACTATGTAGATACTGACAGAGTTCCTTTCTCAAAAAATGTAAACTCTTACAATAATTCAACACGGAGCTTTATTTTCTTGACCTCTAGAATACCAGAGCAACCAAACTCCCCCTATTTCTTTGTAACCATGTAGTTCAACCTTGCTACAACTAATTAATCTTGTGAAGCACTTACTGGCTTTTAATGTCAAACTTTACAATTAAAGTATTTATATTCTCATTAACTGATCATTAATTTAATAATGCTCTTTGTGGAATTATGCCTCTATATACACTTGCACATATGAATATGGGACCTATTGGTGGCTTCCTAACATTTGTTGATTTTCTTGTGATTGTTACTGGTTAGCTTTGAGCAGATTTCCTTTTCAATTTTCTCATTCTTCTAGATCAGGGTGATTTATGTGTAGCTTTGTTTCTTGTCCTGCTCCTGCTGTCATCTTCTGCTTTAATGGCATGATTATGAGGATGAATGTTATTATTAGTTTCACATGCTTGTATAGTATATAGTCATTATAACCCCACTGGAAGAAAGGGAAAAGAATGATTCAATTATAATGGTTTTAGTGGAAGAAGCTCCAACATTATGATGTTTTCTCATCCATTTTCCCCTTTACTTTTGAAAATTGATTTTTGATGACATTTTTGAATTAACTTTCAAAACTTACATTTAAAGAAAATCAGTTGCATCTTTCTTATGGAGTAATGAGGTGTGAATTTTATACTATGATACAGTTAAACATCATCATTAGACATTCTTTTTTTAAGGTAAGAGTCCTAAAATGATTCAACAGCTTTACATTATCAGTGATTACAAAATATTCAACTTTTTGCCATTAACAATGATACTAAATTATTGAGAATTATTGTAATATAGTATACTAAAACTGGATTATCCAAGACAAGGAATTCAATTTTTGGAAAAAAAAACATTATTAAATAATAAAAATTTCTCATGCAGATATTTCGCTGGCATCTTTGTACAGTATGTAACTCCCTAGATACATAATATTAGCCTCTTTTTTCCTTTGTGTTATCCTCAGAGCTTTCTTGAAATAGTCTGAGTAAGCAGACATTTGTCAAAGTATTTAAAATGAATTACTTTTTTCAAATTTGAATCATATCCATATTTAACTGGAAGCAAAAGCATTTTCATGTGTACATTTCCAACTTGTCAAAAAATTAGCATGTTTTGTGGCTATGACACAAGTCTGTGGGTCAGAGAGGATTTTTTAACTGTAATCTTTTTTTTTTAATTTGAAATAACAGAAGAGCAAGTAATAGACTCCTACAGTAGTCAGACTATCAGTGCTTTTGTCCATTGACGGAATGGATTTCTTCTGAAGACTGCAAGCTACCGTATTGTGTAAGCAAAATCTTAGAAACATTATTTTCATTGCATCTGTGCAATGTGCAACTTGAAAATATTTTTCCCTCTACCTTCTTCAAATCCAATGGACTTATTTAAATTCACATAATTCCACTGAATGTATAGTAAGGTTAAAGGGAATTGAATGCAAACTCTGTGGCATTCTGAAATGGTAGATGAACATTTCTTGGTGCCTTGGAGTTTAAGAATATTAAAGGCCTAGTGATTTTTTATGTATGTTGAATTCGTGCTTATAGCAAATACTAACTCATTACACCTTACAGTAATTCAATATGAATAGATTTGAAAAAGAGACATACATTAATAGAATTTAAAATTGTTTTCCATTAAGGTTCTATATTAAAGGTTTATAAAGTAAGGGATAGTAAACTTCAACAGTCTCAAAATAATTAATAATTTCCTTAATAACTAACATAGAAGTATTCACTTGGAATGCTAATTATATGATTGCTTTTATACAACAATTATAACCTGTTTCACAGATAATGATTAACCTATGTGTCTAAAACGTCAATCAAACTTCTTTATTGAATGTACCTAAATTTAAGAAAATCGATATTCCTTAGTGGTCTCGGTTTCTCTGTATATACCCAGGGAATGGCTCCTGTGAAAGTGACTATGTGTGTATGTGTGTGTGTGTGTGTGTGTGTGTGTGTGTGTGTGTGTGTAAGGGAGTCTTTTATATAGAAATATTTTTCATTTTAAAAACATTTATTTCGTTGAGTAGTAGAAAAGGTTTATTATTGCTACATTGTCTTACACTATAATTAGGATAAAATTTCTCTAGTTGAATCACAACTGAGATATTGTTTTCACTTCTGGCTACACTAATTAAGAAAGGGCAACTTAAGGAATATACAGAGGGGCAACTAGGATGATAAGGCTACTTGAAACCATGAAATAGAGAAACTGGATTTAACAAGCAGGCATTATAATCTTTGATAAAAGAATATATTTTGAAAAATTGAAAAAAATATTATGAAATTATCACTGACGGTCAGGGTTCAAATTCCATCCATCTCTGTTGTGGATTTCTTATATATTTTAGGCAATTCCTGGACCTCAATTTTCACATTCCTAAAATGGAAATTATCTTTAATGTCTTTCAGTTTTAAATACTATGAGTAGGGCTGTTTTAATTTAAAGCAAAAATTTTGAAGTGTTTCTAGATTAAAATGCAAGTAAAAGAGATTCCATCCCTACATTTACAGGTTGTCAAGAAATTAGCATGTGATAACATAAGATGGTTACACAATTAGCATGTAACAACACATGACTGTAGACCAGAAGATGGTTTTCAACAAAATTCTAACTGCATCATTTTATTTTTCTAAACAAAAAAAAGAAAGAAAGCAATGGATAAGCTCCTGCCACAATCAAACTGTCAGGCTTTTGTCCACTAATGGGCATAGAGTAAACCAAGTTTGTCTTTAACTTAAGACTTAGGAGTATAACTTTGCATTTGTGCTATTGCCACTTTAAAAACTGAAATAACTCCTTTTATCAAATACTTAAAAATCTAAAATATTCTTCCTTCACAGTAACTTTGTGGGATAATTTCTGTAAGCATTATTTTCCTTATTTTAAAGATGAAAAGTTGAAATACAGAGAGGTTCAGTGCTTTGGACAATGTCACACAGGTAAAAAGTGAAAGAAGCAGCTACGAGCTGAACTCAGGCTTCTGGAATACAAATTCAGTTATGTTACAATACATAAACCTGCTTTTTTGGGGAGGTGGCAAAGAAGGGATAGCTGGCACGTGGAAAGGCCTAATGATTACCATCTTCAGACATTTAAAGAGTTGTATGTTCTTCTTTACCCTTCGTGCATAGGGTTTTGAACCAGGAATAATGAAGGAAAGTTGGAGAGAATAGATACAATCTAGGTGTTTGGGGAAAATTACTGTTAATTAAGTGTGTTCAAAGTTGGAAAGGGTTACCTCTATTGTGCCAGTGCGTAATGCAGATCACTTTCACTACTTGGTTTTTATCATATATAATTTTTGATGAAAAAAACTGGAAGTGTTTAGGATGGGGTGCAGATCTCTTTATAGAAATGTTATCAGACAACTATTCTCTTTTTAATTATGAGTTGGACATGATGAAATCCAACTGTTCTTTCAGAGATCCTCTTTTGTTAGAAATATGAATCTGGATTGAAATTCAGCAGAATAGAGCAAAAACATTTAGAGCAAGTCAAAAGGAAGATATTTTTATCTGAGAAGACAAGAAATATGATACCTATTATACATATGAAATAATGTGAAACATTTCAGCAGTGGCTGTGTTCTAAAAAAAATCAAGACAAATAAAGACAAAAATATGCTTTAATCTCTTCTCAAAGTTCTCTCTGGAGGTGGATAGAATATTTTAATGACTTTTCTCTTCTAATTGTCATGAAACATTGTGTTCATCAGAGTAGCTAAGTTTTTTCCAGTTGGTTATTGTTTCAATCTTGCTGTTACTGTATACAGTATTGTCCTCATTCTGCTCACTTCATTTTTCATCAGTTCATGTAAGTTTTCCCAGGCTTTTTCTGAAACTATCACCCTCTTCATTTCTTACACCACAATATTATTCCATTGCAAACATATACTGTAATTCATTCAGTCATTCCCCAATGGATGGATATATACTCAATGTCAAAATCATTGCCAACACAACAAAAAAGCAGTTACAAGTATTTTTACGTCTTTTTCTGTTTGATTTCTTTCATATGCAGAATTAATGGCATTACTGGGAAAAAGGGTATCCACAGTTTTACAGCTGTTGGGCGTAGTTCCAAATTTTTCCCAAGAATGATTAAAGTTAGCTCTACAGACAGTGCATTGGTGTACCTATTTTTCCACATCCCCTCTAACATTTATCATTTTATTTTTCTGTCATGTTAGCCAACCTGATAAATATGAAATGGTGCCTGAGAGTTGTTTTAATTTGTATTTCTCCAATTATTAGTAACATTATTTATATGACTTCATAGGTTTGTGTTCTTCCTCTGAAAGCTATCTGTTCATAACATTTCGCCATTTGTCAATTCGGGAATGACTCTTATTTTGTAAATTTTGCTCAGTCCTTACATGTTTTACAAATTAAACTTTTCATTAAAGAAATTTACTATGCATTCTTCCTACTTTTACCTTAATTTTTATTCTATTTTTGTTTCACTTTTATTTCAAAAGTTTTTTTTTTTAATTTATGTAACCAAAATTATCAATTTTACCCCCTTAGAACCTCTCTGTCACTTGATTGGACATTAATTTATTCCCAGACACTGATCTCACAGAAAATTTTTTTTCTATGCTTTTCCTTATGATGTTACCTTTGCATCTAAATCATGCGCCCATTTTGAGCTCAACTTGATATGCAGTATGAGATGCTGATTTGTATCAATTTTCTGTCAGTCTTCTATCCAGTCTCCTAACAAATTTGGTCAGATACCAAGTTCTTGCTGCAGTACCTGCGATCTTTATTTATCACACACAAGATTATTTTGCTTATTTGCTTCTGTGTATCATGCATTTAGTTTACTCCATTGATCAGTCACTGTATTTTTTTTATCTGACACCAAATTGTTTTGAGGATTATTGCTTTGTAGTATAGATTGTGATCTAGTACTGTGAGGTTTTTTTTCCAAAGATCCTTTAAATTTCATTTTTTCATTGATACCCTTGATACTATTTTCAGTTTTCAACATTCGTTTCCACAAGATTTTGAATTGTAAATTTTTTTCCCATCTTTTCCCTCCACCCACTATAGGACAGTGTACACCCCAACCACCCCTTTCTCCAATCTGCCCTCCTTTCTATCATCCCTTCTTGTGCCATTCCCCTCTCCCCTATTTTCCTGTGGAGCAAGATAGATTTCTATACCCCATTACCTGTACAACATATTTCCAATTTGCATGCTAAAACAATTTTAAATATTGTAGCACTAACAAGATATTCACAGCATCTACAGTGACCATGAATATCCAGGTGCAGTTTTGAATTGTGAAATACAACACAATCTCTACATGGAAGACAGAACCTAAACATTTATTCAGACAACAATAAGCCAAATTCATCAAAGCAATAAAATTCTATAATTAATAGCAATGAAGAAGACAACACCATTCCTAAATCTTACCCATGTTAGGCTTCCCACAACCCAGCTCCAATAAACAAATTACAAACAGGCTTCCCTTAAACAAAATGCCTTTCTCACACTCATAGTCAGCTAAAAGGTTGCCTAAATCCTTCAGTTCTGACTGCTCTGTCACTCATTTCCTCTCGGCTCTGTTCTAGCTCTGCCTCCTCCTGTTCTACCCTTCTTTTTCCAGCCATTCAGCAAACTCTTCCCACTATAGGCTCCATGTGACTCAGACTTCCATGTGACTCAGTCTGGTCACATAGTCCTACTAATGGATTGAAATACGGTTCATTTAAGAAGCAAAACTACGTTAACAATAAGCAAAAATGCATTAACAATACAAACATTTATTTTTAAAGCTCTCTTCCTTTCTCCCTCCCCATACACCTTCATTTAGAAAGCAAGCAATTCAGTATAGGTCATATGTATGTAGCCATGAAAAATACTTCCATAATGAAAGACTAACCACATTTCCCTTTATTCTGTCTTGCCCTCCATTTGTTCAATTCTTTTCCACGCTGTGTCCCTCATAATAGTGTTTGCTTCTGATTAACCCTTCTCTGAATATGCTGTCCCTTCTATTATCCTTCCTTTCCTATTCCCTTCCCCACTTCCTTCCTGCAGAGTAAGATAGATTTCCATAACTAATTCAATGTACGTTATTCCCTCCTTAAGCAAGATCCTATGAGGGTAAGGCTCACTTTTTCCTTCTCACCTCTGTCTTTTATCCCTTCATTGTAAAAGCTCTCTCTCTCTCTCTCTCTCTCTTTCTCTCTCTCTCTCTCTCCCTCTCCAAATATACACGCACACACATACACACACATACACACCTGAATGCAAACATGCAAACATATACATGCACACATATATAAATATACATACATAAACATATACCTACGCATATATAATATACACATACATACACACATACATGCATACGTATGTGTGTGTGTATTCTCTCTAATTACTCTAATACTGTGAAAGGTCTTATTAGTTACAGATAACCTTTCATGTAGGAATGTAAGCAATTCAACTTTATTGAATCTCTTATGATTTCTCTTTCCTGTTTACCTTTTCATGTTTCTCTTGATTCTTGTATTTGAAAGTTGAGTTTTCTATTCAACTGTGCTCTTTTCAACAAGAATGCTTGTAAGTCCTATATTTCATTGAACGTCTCTTGGTTCCCTTGAAATATTATAATTAATTTTCCTGGGTATGTAATTCTTGGTTTTAGTCCTAGCTCCATTGACTTCTGGAATATGATATTCCAAGCCCCCTGATCCCTTAGTGTAGAATCTGCTAAATCCTGTATTATCCTGTTCGTGTTTCGACAATACTTGAATTGTTTCTGCCTCCTTCAAGTATTTTCTCCCTGACCTGGAAACTCTGAAATTCCTAGGAGTTTTCCTTTTGGGATTTCTTTCAGGAGGTATACAGTGGACTCATTCCATGTCTATTTTACCCTCTTGTTCTAGAATATCAGGACAGTTTCCCATAATATTTTCTTGAAAAAAGATGTCTAGGATCTTTTTTATCCTGACTTTCAGGTAGTTCAGTAATTTTTAGATGATCTCTCCTGGATTCATTTTCCAGTTAAGTGGTTTTTCCAATGAGATATTTCACGTTGGTTTCTATTTTTTCATTCTTTGGTTTTGTTTCATAATTTCTTGATTTCTCATAAAATCATTAGCTTCCATTTCCTCCATTCTAATTTAGAAGGTATCATTTTCTTCAATGAGCTTTGGGAATTCCTTTTCCATTTGGAAAATTCTACTTATCAAGAAATTCTCCTCATTGGATTTTTGAATCTCTTTTGTCATGAATTAATCTAATTGTTAGAGGTATTAATTTCTTCTGCACTTTTGGTGTCTCCTTTAGCAAGCTGTTGACTTATTTTTCATGATTTTTTTGCATCACTCTCATTTCTCTTTCCAATTTTTCCTCTAAATCTCTTACTTGATTTTCAAAATATTTTATGAGCTCTTCCATGGCCTGATACCATTTCATATTGTTCTTGGAAGCTTTCTATGTAGTAGACTTGACATGGTTGGCTTTCTCTTGTTGTATGCTTTGATCTTCCTTGTTGTAAGAAAACACCTTTCCACTAAAAATGTAACGTTCTATGGTCTTAGTTTTTCCCCTTTTGAATCATTTTGCCAGTCAGTTGCTTGACTTTTGAGCTCTTTGTTAAGTTGAGGGTGTACTGCCCCAAGTTTCAGTGTTTTTGTGCTGTTGTTTTCAGATATATCTCTAGGGACCTATAAATTCTTAGTTCCTAAAAAGTGGTGTGATGAAAGGAGAGGTGTTTACTCCTCTCCTGACCTGCCCTCTGGTCTGTGAGCAAACACCAACACTCTTATTTGCCCTGGAACTGTAAGTAGGATTCCCTCTCTATAGCTGCCCACCAGTTCTGCCATCCCAGCATTCCTCATCAACCCAGGATCACCACCTAGGACTCGACCCACATCAGCCACTCGATTCCCTCACCATCTATATTTTGAGATCTCTAGAAGCAGCTGTAGCTATAATAGTACCTTCCATTGCCCTTGGGCTGAACCTGGGCTGTACTATGTTCCTCTCTCTCCCAGGTGAGAGAACTTTCCCACTGACTTTTAAAGCTGTATTTGGATTTTGTGGTTTGAGAAGTCTGTAAACCACTACAACTGACGGTGATTCAGTGCCCTGAGGATTACTCAAATCTAGACTACGCTGGTAGAGCTTACACTGGGCTTGTTTTACTCATTTCCTGGTGCAACAGACCCTTCATTTTTGCCTTCCAGATTGTCTTGGGCTGGAAATCTATTTCACTCTGTCATTTTTGTGGTTTCTCCTGCTCTAGAATTTGTTTAGTGTCATTTTTACTGTTATTTTGACAGGTTTTGGGGAAGACCTCAGGCAGGTCTCTGCTTCTACTCTACCATCTAGGCTCAGCCCCTCAATACCATTGAAATTCTTAGACTTCCTATAGATTAAATTTGCTATTATTTTTTCTCACTCTATCAAGTAATTACTGAGTAGTTCAATTTGATAAGACAAACAATAAGTAAATGGATTTAGGCAGTATTATCATTTTCATTATATTGACTTGACCTATGTATAAGCATGTAATTTTTCTCCAATTTAGATCTTCTTTATTTGTGTAATGTGTTTGTAATTGTATTCATATAATTCATGTATATATGTTTTGTGAAGTGAAGTCTAAGGTATAGTATATATTTTGCAGTTATTTTTAATGGAATTTCTCCTATTTAGATTTGTGATGTTTAAAACTGATAATTTATGTGTTTTTATTTTATATTCTGAAATTTTACTAAAGTTGTTAATTTTTTCAGCTAATTATTTTAGAAGACTCTCTAGGGGTACCATCATATCATCTCAAAATCAATTTTGTCAAAAGACTTCGAGAAGTCAAGATGGGAGAGTAATCAGTAAGGCACGCTACAACATTTTTTGAATGTTCATTTATTTTTAGTTTTCAACATTCGTTGCCACGAAAACTTGAGTTCCAAATTTTCTCCCCATTGTTCCCTTCCTCACACTGCAAAGCGTCGTGCATTGAGATTACCTCATCCCCCAATCTGCCCTCTTTTCTATCACTCTCCTCCTTTCCCTATTTCTCCTCTTCCTTGTAGGGCAAGATAGATTTCTATACCCCACTACCTGTATTTCTTATTTCCCAGTTGCATGTAAAAACAATTTACAACATTCATTCCTAAAACTTTGGGTTCAAACTTCTCTCTCTTCCTCCCTTTCCACCCATCCCCACTGACAAGGCAAGCAGTTCAGTATAGGCTATTTATGTGTAGTTTTGGAGAAAACTTCCATAATAATCATATTGTGTAATACCAACCATATTTCCATCCATCCTATCCTGTCCCCCATTTAATCAGTGCTCTCTTTTGACCTTGTCCTTCCCCCAAAGAGTTTACTACTAATTACTCTCTCCTCTCATTTGCCCTCTCTTCTAACATCCCCAGACCCCATTTATTCACTTCGCCCTTGCTTTTCTGTAGTGTAAGATAGATTTTATACCAAATTGAGTGTGCAAGTTATTCCCTCCTTTAGCCAAATGTGATGAGAGTAGGCTTCACTTCTTCCCTCTCACCTACAGCCTTTTCCTCTCTACTGAAAAAAGGTTTTTCTTGCCTCTTTTATGAGAGATAGTATGCCCTATTCCATTTCTTCTCCCAATATATTCCTCTCACCCCTTAATTTTAAATTTTTAAATATCATCTCGTCCTATTCAATTCACACTGTCCTTTCTGTCTATATACACATGAATATATGCATATATCTACATACACGTGTGTGTTTGTGTGCGTGTGAGTGTCTGTATGTGTGTATGTGTGTGTGTGTGTGTGTGTGTGTGTGCATGTGTATAATCCCTCCAAATACCCAAATAATGAGAAAAGACTCAAGAGTTACAAATATTATCTTTCCATGTAGGAATGTAAACAGTTCAACTTTAGTAAGTCTCTTACGATTTCTCTTTCTTTTTTTTTTTGCAATAATTTTTTTATTATTATTTTTTAATGTTTAACAATCACTGCCATATAATTGAGATTTTATCCCCCCCATACCTACCTCCCACTACCGCCCTCCCTCCCCACGACTGCATACAATGCTGTATGGGTTCTACATATACTTTCCTACTGAATATATTTTCACTATAGTCATGCTATGTAGTCAGACTAAAATAAATGAAAGAAATCATATAACAAATCAAAACATGATACACAAAAACATACACATACACAAACATGATCTGCTACATTTTGCGAATGATTTCCATATTTCTTTCTCTGAGTGTGGAAGGCATTTTGCCTTGAGAACCACCATTGGGATTTTTTTTTTTTTAAGAAGCTCTTGCGTTATTACAAAATTCCAAGTCTACCAGAAAAAACTCTCGCACACTGTGGTCGTTGCTGTGTACAAAGTTCTCCTGGTTCTGCTCCTTTCACTCAGCATCAGGTCATATAAATTCTTCCAGGCCTCTCTGAAGTCTTCTTGTTCCTCATTTCTTATGGCACAATAGCACTCCATTACATTCATATACCATAATTTATTCAGCCATAACCCAATTGATGGACATCCCCTTGACTTCCAGTTTTTGGCAACTACAAAGAGTACTGCTATAAATATTTTTGTACATGTTGGACCCTTTCCCATTTTTATGATCTCTTGGGGATACAGGCCTAGTACGGATATTGCTGGGTCAAAGGGTATGCACATTTTTGTAGCCCTCTGGGCATAGTTCCAAATTGCTCTCCAGAATGGTTGGATGCGCTCGCAGCTCCACCAACAATGAATTAGTGTTCCAGCTCTCCCACATCCTCTCCAGTATTTATCATTTTCTTGTTCTGTCACGTTTGCCAATCTTATAGGTGTGATGTGGTACCTCAGAGTAGTTTTGATTTGCATCTCTCTAATCAATAGTGATTTAAAGCATTTTTTCATATGATTATAGATATCTTTAATTTCTTCTTCCAAAAATTGCCTGTTCATATCCTTTGACCATTTATCAATTGGGGAATGACGTGTATGATTATACAGATTTCTCTTTGTTATTAATGATTATATCAACAACAAAAATAACAGAAAGCAGATGTTTATCTCAATAGGTGCAGAAAAAGCTTTTGACGAAATACAATACCCATTCCTGTTGAAAACAAGGGAAACTATAAGGATAAAGGGAAGTTTTTATAAAATAATAAGCAGTGTTTACTTAAAACCTTCAGCAACCATCATATGCAATGGAGATAAGCTTGATACATTTGCAATAAGATCAGGAGTGAAACAAGGATGCCCATTATCACGACTATTATTCAATATGGTACCAGAAATGTTAGCTGTAGCAATTAGAGAAGATAATGAAATTGAAAGAATTAGAACAAGAAAAGAAGAAACTAAGTTATAACTCTTTGTAGATGATATGATGATATACTTAGAGAATCCCAGAGATTCAAGTAAAAAAACTAGTTGAAATAATAAACAACTTTAGCAAAGTTGCAGGTTACAGAAAAAAAAAACCCACAGAAATCTTCTGCATTTCTACATATAACTAACAAAATTCAATAGCAAAAGATAGAAAGAGAAAACCCATTTAAAACTAGGGTAGACATTATAAAATATGTGGGGATCTACCCACCAAAACAAATCCAGGGACTATATGAACACAATTACAAGACACTTTTCCCACAAATAAAGGTAGATCTAAGTAAGTGGAAAAATATCTGTTGTTTGTGGGTCGACTGAGCCAATATAATAAAAATGACAATTATAGCTATATTAATTTACTTATTTAATGCCATACCAATCAAACTACCAATTTTTTCTAAAGTTGGAAAAAATAATGTCAAAATTCTTCTGGAAGAGCAAAAGATCCAGAATAGCAAGGGAACTAATGAAAATAAATTGTAGGGAAGGTGGCCTAGCCCTATCAGATATCAAATTGTACTATAAAGCATAAATTATCAAAATCACTTTATACTGGCTAAGAAACAGAAGGGTAGACACGTCGAATAGACTGCGACTTAAGACACAATAGGCAATGAATTTAGCAACGTACAGTTTGATAAACCCAAAGACAGCAGCTTCTGGGATAATAACTCAATGTTTGACAAAAACAGCTGGGAAAACTATAAAAATGTAGTGGAAACTAGGCATAGACCAATGCCTGACACTACACACAAGAATCGAGTCCAAATGGGTACATGATCTAGGTATAAAGAGTGATACTATAAACAAACTAGTGGAGCAAGGTATAGTGTATTTATCAGATTTAAGGAGAAAGGAAGAATTTTTGACTAAAGGAGAGATAGAAAGCATTATGACGTCCAAAATGGATAATTTAATTACATTAAATTGAAAAGTGTCTGCACAAATAAATCAAATATAACCAAGATTAGGAAGGAAGAAGAAAACTGGGAAAGAATTTTTGCAGCTAGCGTCTATGATAAAGGCCTCGTCTCTAAAATATATAGAGAACTGAGTCAACTGTACAAGAATACAAGTCATCCCCCAATTGATAAATGGTCAAAGGGTATGAACAGTCCATTTTCAGAAGCAGGTATTAGCATTATCTATTGTCATATGAAAAAATACTCTAAATCACTACTGAGTAGAAAGATGCAAATCAAAACAAATCCAAGTTGCCACATCACACCTATCAGATTGGCTAACATGACAGAAAGAAAGATGATAAATGCTGGAGAAGATGTGGGAGAGTTGGAACACTAATTCATTGTTGATAGAGCTGTGAGCTAATCCAGCCATTCTGGAGAGCGATTTGAACGCATGCCCAAAGGGCTACAAAAGTGTACATACCCTTTGACCCAGAAATAACACTTCTAGGACTGTATCCCCAAGAGATCATAAAGATGGGAAAGGGTCCCGCATGTACAAAAGTATTTATAGCAGCACTCTTTGTGGTGGCCAAAACCTAGAAAACAAGGGGATGCCCATCAATTGGGGAATGGCTGAATAATTTATGGTATATGAATGTAATGGAATTCTATTTCACTGAAAGAAATGATGAACAGGAAGACTTTAGAGAGGCCTGGAAAGACTTATATGATCTGATGATGAGGGAAAGGAGCAGAAGCAGGAGAACTTTTTACACAGTCACAGCCACAGTGTGGGAGGGTATTTTCTGGTAGACTTAGAACTTCATTGAAATGCAACGACTTAAAAAATCCCGATGGTCTTTTAAGGCAAAATACCTTCCACATCCAGGGAAAGAACTATGGAATTCAATCATAGATTGTAACAGATAATTTTCTTTTGTAGTACCTTTTAGTTTGTTATACAATAAGACTGTGGTGAAAATGTTAAAAAAAAAAAAAAAAGAGTGCTTGAAAGTTCTCTATTTCACTGAATGACCATTTCCTCCCTGAATTATTATACTCAGTTTTCCTGAGTAGGTGATTCTTTGTTTTAATCCCAGCTCTTTTGACTTCTGGAATATCATAATTCAAGCCCTTCAATCCCTTAATGGAGAAGCTACTAGATCTTGTGTTATCCTGTTTTTATTTCCACAATGCTTGAATTGTTTCTTTTGAGCTGCTTGCAATATTTTCTCCTTGATCTGGGAACTCTGGAGTTTGGCTTAAATGTTCCCAGGAACTTCTCATTTCAGATCTCTTTCAAGAAGTGATCAGTAGATAATTTCAATATTTATTTTGCCTTGTGGTTTTAGAATATCAGGGCAGTTTTCCTTGATAATTTCATGAAAGATAATGTCTCTTTTTTTGATCATGTCTTTCAGGTAGTCCAATAACTTTTTAATTCTCCCTCCTGGATCTATTTTCTAGGTCAGTTGTTTTTCCAGTGAGATATTTCACATTGTCTTGTATTATTTCATTTTTTGGTTTTATATTGCAATTTTTTGGTTTCTAATAAAGTTGTTAGCTTTCATCTGTTCCATTCTAATTTTTCAAGAATTGTTTTCTTCAGTGAACTTTTGAACCTCCTTTTCTATTTAGTTCATTCTTCTTTATAAAGCATTCTTCTCCTTATTGACTTTTTGACCTCTTTTGCCAATTGAGTTAGCCTATTTTAAAGGTGTTATTTTCTTCAGCATTTTTTGGGTTGCCCTTAGCAAGCTGTTGACTTGCTTTTCATGATTTTCTTGCATTGCTCTCATTTCTCTTCCCAGTTTTTCCTCCACCTTGCTTACATGATTTTCGAAATCCTCCTTGAGCTCTTTTATGGGCTGAGATCATTTTATATTTATTTTGATGGTTTTGTATGCAGAAGCCTTGACTTTTAGGTCTTCCTCTGATGGTATGCATTGTTCTTCCTCATTTGAAAGGATGAAGAAAATGCCTGTTAACCAAGAAATTAGCCTTCTCTAGTTTTATTTTTTATCATTTTTAGGCATTTTCTCAACCACTTACTTAACTTTTGAGTCCTTTGTCAGGAGGAAGGTATATTCTTTAGACCCAGAAGTTCTAAGTTCCTCCAAGATTGCACAATCAAGGAACAGTAGTTTACTCCTCTCCTGGCCTGCTCTGTGGTCTGGGAGTAACCACAGGTACTCTTCTGCGCAGAATCTACAAGTAGGATTCTCTCTCCAGAGCCTCCACCTATTCCAGCACACCAGCACTCCTCCTTACCACAGAGCTGTGTCTGAGGGCTGCAGCCCAGACCAGCTGCTCCTTTCCTCCAAGGTCTTTAAGCCTAGCACTCCAGAAATGGATGCCTCAGCTCCGGTGGCTGCTACAGGAGGAGCCAGACCACATTCTCCTCTCACCCAGGTGAAAGAGCTTTCTCACTCATCTCTGAACCTGTATTTGGCGTTTGTGGGTTGAGCAATCTGGGAACTGCTGCTGCTGGTGATGCGCTGAAACCTGTTCCAGTCCCATCCCTGCCATGCCATGTGGCCAAGGCCAAGTTGTGCTCCACTCCCAGCCCAGTACAATACTTTTCCTGTTGGCCTTCCAATTTTGGGCTGGAAATCTCTTTCACTTTGTCATGTTTAGGTTTCTGCTGCTCTAGAATTTTTTTAGAGTCATTTTTACAGGTGTTTTATGGGCTATGGGAGGAGCTTCTGTTATGCTGTCTTTCTACTCCACCATCTTGACTCCGCCACCTCAGCACTCCATACCATTATGAAGATATAGGTAGCTGCTATAAATATTTTTTAGGATGTACTGCAGAGTATAAGAATAATCTTCACACCAAATTATGATCAATGCAACATTATTCTGGGTGCAAAGACAATATAAAGCAACATTAAAGTAATATACATATATAAAAATAAAGTCTAACAGAGTAAGAGAAATATCTACATATATCATCAAATTAGGGAAGCAACAACACGTACTGGTCAGTCCCTTGATTCCAGCTCCCAGAGTCCTGGTTGGAAAAAAAGGTCTGGGGTGAAGTGTCATCTGCATGAATGAAATTCTAGGAGATATATCAATTTTTCCAGATTATATCCCAGTTTCAAACAAAGAAGAAAGTGGCGTGGCATGATTTAGCAACTGATTGGCTCAGTGCCAGGGTCATGCAGTGATTCAGCAAGGAATGTGCTGTGGTTGTGTTCTGTGCCACAGTTCAAAGCAACAAGACATTCATGATTGATTTGGCAAAATATCTGTGTTCAAAAGCACATAGGATTGAAGAAGAGTGGCTAACTCTTCCAGGAGAAAGCATCAGCCAGGTATAAGTTAATCCTTTAGTACTTAAAACAGTCCCTGTTCCAAGGAGAAAGGACAACATATGTCATCACATATGCCTACAAATATACAGGGAAGATCTTTGATATTTCATTAAATCTTCACACTCTTACTCTCCCTTAATGACTTCTAAGAACCCAAAAAATATCATCCAAGGAAAAATAGTGAAACACTGAAGCCAGCAGAAAGACAGGGTGCAGCAGTCTTATAGCCTGGGTAGCTTGGGGAATAATGGAAAGGGTCCTGCCCACTCTGGTGGAAGGAGAACAATACAGGATGAGAGGCATCCCAGCAAGCCAGCATCACAGCTTGCCTCAGCAAACCTCCTGAACTCTAGGGTGGTGGAATATGCACGTGTCAACAGTAGGACCTCCCAAAATTCCTCAGTACAGACAAGTGAACCAGTAGACTGTAGCAGTCAAACATCCTGACCTTTCAACAAAACTCAGTGTGGGAAGGCATCCTCCAGCATTCAAAACTTCTGGTGCTTCAAAGCAGTCCGGGTGAGCAAACATCCTCCAGGAGCTATCCATGCCCTCACTTCAAGATCCTTAGTGTTGTTGACACCAATTCAACACGAGTTAAGGTGCCAGACCCCTAGAGACTCCAGCTGCAAATACCTGAGGCCCCAGCACACTAAGCCAGGGACCAGGTCCTAGGCCCACAGCACAAGAAGCTTGGTCAGTGTCCCCTGTGTTCCAGTAGGAAAGCTAAAATTGCAAGGACAGGAAATAGGTAAACATCATGAGCAAAAAGGAGGAATTGACAATGACCATGAACAGTTCCTATGGTGATAGGACAGACCAAAGCTCAAATTCAGAAAAAGACAACATTGCCAATAGAACCACATCTGAAACCTCAAAGAGAAATAAAAACCGGCCTCAAGCATAAAAGACATTCTTGGAAAAGCTCCAGAAGGATTTTAAAAGTCAAATAAGAGAGGTAGAGAAATAATTGGGAAAAGAAATGGGAGTTATGTAAGAGACAATTAATAGCATATGGAAGCATAAAAATTAACTATTGAAAGCAAGTTCTTAACAAACATAATTGGCTAAATGGCAGAGCAAATGTACATTGAAGAAAAACAACTTCTTAAAAAACAGAATTGGACAAATGGAAAAGGAGGCACAAAACTCACTTAAAGGAAGAACTCATAAAAAATAAAATGGGCCAAGTGGAAAAGAGGTACCAAAGCTAGTGAAGAAAACCATTCCTCAAATCAGAGTGTAGGCAAGTGAAAAGAAATGACTATTAGACTCAAGAATCAGTCAATGAAAATGAAAAGAATGAAAAATGGAAAAAAAATTAAAAATCTCATTGGAAAAACATCTGACCTGGAAAATAGATTCAGGACAGGTAATTTAATAATTGTTTGTCTCCTTGAAAGCCATAATCAAAGAGCCTGGACAGAAACTTTTAGGAAATCATCAAGGAAAACTGTCCTGAGACCTCAGAACCAGAAGGCAAAATAGTCATTGAAAGAATCCACTGATCATCTCCTAAAAGATCCCAAATTGGAAATGTCGAGAAATATTGTACCCAAATTCCAAAATTATTAGCTTAGAGACAAAACTGCAAGCAGCCAAAAAGAAATAATTTAAATATCATATAACCACAGTCACGATTAGGCAGGACCTTGAAACCTCTATCTTAAGAGAATGGAATGAATGGAATATCATAATCATGAAGTTAAAGGAGTTTAGATTATAACCAAGAATCAATTACGTAGCAAAACTGAAAATAATCTTTCATGGAAGGAGATGGATATTCAATGAAATAGGGGACTTTCAAACTTTCCTGAAAAAAAGGTCAGAACTCAACAGGAAATTTGATCTTTAAGTACAAGACTTAAGAGAGTGGAGCAAAGTTGGCAGAGTGAGAAAAACTACTCCCCTAACCTCTAGGACAAACTCATTCAGATTCTAAAAAGAGAATATTAACTGATTTTAGAAGGACAGAATCCAATAGGAGACAGACTTGACAGATTCACAGGCCAGGACAGACTGGAAGGTCAACAGGAAGGATCTGTTGTGCTGGTCTGGAAGAGTGCACAGTGCATAGGTTGTACCAGTGCCATCCCCACTGTGGCAGGGCCAAGCAGAAAACCCTGGGTGGTCTGAGACAGCAGCCTCACTGTGGAATCTCGGGCATATCAGCCCAGGATGGGAGTCCAGGAGAACCGAGCAAGTGAGAACTGAGAGTTCCAGATATCTGCAGTGGTTGCTCCTGAGACTATACATTCACAGATTAAATGTCTGTAAATCACAAAGTTGAACTTCCTAGAGCCAAGATGATGGAGTGATCAGTAAATGCTCTTTCTCTCCTATTGTTGACCTTGAAAGACCCATAAAATATTTACCACGGAAAAATCCTGGAACAGTGAGATCAGCTGAGATGCAAATAGTCTCAGAACATGAGGTTAGGAAAATTGCAAAGGGGGGGTCCTTGTTGATGTGGGGACAAGGAGGACTAGGGCAGGAACAGAGCTGTCAAAGAAAGCCCCAACTCAGCAAAGCAGAAGATTCTGAGCCTCAGTGGGGTGGAGCCCACATCCGCCAACACCAGGACCCCAGGCTTGGCTCAGTACCCAGGGGAAAGGGGAAGATATGAGGACAAAAGTGTTCACCAACCATTAAACTCGCTGTGCTCTAGCTGAGCAGAGGAGACCTCTTGTGGCCAGACCAACTCTCCCCCACATTTAATGCAGCTAACTCCAGGGTAGCTCTGAAGAAATCTTGAAAGACTTCACCTGGCTTCTGCTTTCGAACACCAGTCAGCTCAAAACCAGGTAAGCTGCTGCATTTTAACTTCAAGCTGAAAGAACCAGAGGCCACAACACACAAAGTCTCAAGTTCAAAGCACAAAAAGTGAGGGACAGAATCCCTTGTGTCTTACAAGAAGAGATCTACTTTAAATGACAGAAAAAGGGTGATCATCATGAATAAGAAGCAAAGCAGAAAAAAAAGGACCATAGTGTCTTTCTATGGGGACAAGGGCAAAACACGAATATAAAAAGGTCAGCATTACGATTGTACTCCTATCTGAAACTTCAGAAGAAAATATGAACGGTCTGAAGACAAGTGCATTCTTGGAAGAGCTGAAGAAGGATTTTAAAAGTCAAATTAGAGAAATAGCATACAAACTGGCCAATGAATTTGAAAATATGAAAAAAATCACAGAAGAATTTAAAAGGAAAATTAGACAAATAGAAAAGGAACCTAACAAAGAATACTTAACTGGAGAAAATAACCACTTAAAAGAAACAATTGGACAGATGGAAAAAGAGATGCAAAAGCTAACTGAAGAAAACAATTTGAGATAAATTAGAATCAGGCAAGTAGAAGCTAATGACTGCATGAGACATGAAGAATCAGTCAAACAGAATCCAAAGAATAAAAAGATAAAATGAAATGTAAAATATCTAATTGGAGAAACAACTGACCTGGAAAATAGGTCCTGGAGAGAAAATCTAAGAATTATTGGTCTAGCAGAAAAAAAGAGACTGGAAAATACCTTCCAAGAAATTATCAAGGAAAACTGCCCAGAAGTCCCAGATCGAAAGAATCCATTCTTCACTTCCTGAAAGGGATTACAAACAAAAAATATCAAGGAATATTGCTGCCAAATTCCAGAACTATCAAGTGAAGGAGAAAATCCTGGAGGCAACCAGAAAGAAACAATTCAAATATAGAGGAGCTACATACAAGATCACACAGAAACTTACAGCTTCTATATTAAAAGATCAAAGGAATTGGAATAGGATAATGCAGAAGGAAAAGAAGGTGGGACTACAACCAAGGATCAGTCAACACGGAAAATTGAGCATAGCATTTCTTGCAAGGAGATGGGCACCCAATAAAATAAGGGATTTCCAGACCTTCCTGATGAAAAGGCCTGAACTCAATAGAATATCTGATCTTCAAACACAAGTCAAAAGAGAGTCATAAAAGGGCAAACGCGAAAATAAAACTTGTTATTCAACACAGGCAAACTATTTACATCCATATATGGCAAGATGGTACCTGTTAATCTTCAGAATTGTATGGTTATCATGATATATAAAAGGAATATACATAAAGAGAGGGAGCAGATATAAAGTAAATGATGTGATGATTAAATGTGATTTACGGGTGTGAAGGGATTGTAATGGGAGAATTGAAAAAGAGGATGTAGGAAATGACAAATTAAATCACAGGAAGAGGCCCAAAAGTATTAAAGTAGAGGAAAAGAGGGGAGAGAGATGAGTATTGTTTAAGATTTTGTCTCATCTGATTTGGTTCAAGGAAGGAACAACAAACTCAGTTAAATATAGAAATCTAACTAGTTCTATAGGCAGTAGGAGGGGAAGGGGAACAGAAAAGAGAGGGGAGACTAAAAGGGAGGGAAGAAGCAATAAATGAAAAAGGATGTAAAAGGGAAGGGCACTGAAAGAAAAGAGAAGACTGGGAGGTGGTAGTCAAAAATTAAATCTCTATTGCAGAGGGGAAAGAAGAAGGGAAAACTAAAAGCATAAACAGGGGGAAAGAGGATTGAGGGAAAGACAGAGATAGAAATTATAACTGGGACTTAGAATGGGATGAAGTCTCCCATAAAATGGAGACAGATAACAGAATGAATTAAAAACCATAACCCAACAATATGTTCTTTACAAGAAACACATCTGAAATAGGGAGATACACACAGGGTAAAGGTGAAAGGTTGGAGCAGAATATATTGTGCTTCAGCTGATTAAATTAAAGAGGGGTTAGCCATCCTAATCTCAGACAAAAGAAAAGCAGAAATGGATTTAATCAAAAGAGATAAGGAAGGAAACTATATCTTGCTAAAAGGCACCACAGACAAAGAAGAAATATCATTACTAACATATATTCTCCAAGTAGTATTGCATCAAGATTCATAGGGGAGAATTGAAGGGAGTCACAGGAAGAAATAGACAGCAAAGCTATAGTAGTGGGGGACCTCAATCTCCCCCTTTCTGAACTTGATAAATCTAACTTCAAAATAAACAAGAAAGAAATGAAGGAGGTGAATAAAACTCTGGGTAAGGTACAAATGATAGATCTCTGGAGAAAATTGAATGGTAATAGAAAGGAACATACCTTTTTTCAGTGGTACTTGGCACATATACAAAAATTCACCGTGTACCAGACCATAAAAACCTCACAATCCAGTGCAGAGGGGCAGAGATAGTCAATTACACTCTTCTCAGATCATAATGGAATAAAAATTATATGTAATAAAAGACCTGAAAAGATACACCAAAATTATTTAGAAACTAATTTAATGCTAAAGAATGAGTGTGATAACAAATCACAGAAAAAAATCAACAACCTCATTCAAGAAAATGATAAAAATGGGACAACCTGTCAACTTTATGGAATGCTGCAAAGGCAGTTCTTAGGGAAGGTTTATATCTTGGAATATCTACATGAATAAAAGAGAGAAAGAAGAGATCAATGAATTGGGCATGCAGCTGAAGAAGCTTGAAAAAGAACTAATTGAAAATCCCCAAGTAAATACCCAATTAGAAATACTGAATGCCAAAGGAGAATTTGAAAAAAAAAATGACATTAAGAAAATTGTTGAACTAATAAATAAAACTGAGTTGATTTTATGAAAAAAAACAGTAAAACTGATAAACTTTTAGTCAATTTGATCAAACAAAAAGAAAGAAGAAAACCAAATTACCAATATCAAAAATGAAAACTGTGAACTAACATCCAATGAGGTGGAAATTAAAACAATAATAAGAAATTACTTTGCCGAACTCCATGTCCATAAATTCGACAATCTAAATGAGATGGATGATTATTATAAAGAATATAAATTGCCCAGATTTACAGAAAAGGAAGTTGAATACTTAAATAACCCCATCTCAGAAAAAGAGATTGAACAAGCCATCAATGAACTCCCTAGGAAAAAATCTTCAAGGCCAGATAGATTTACAAGTGAATTCTATCAAACATTTAAAGAACAGTTAATTCCAATATTATGTAGACTATTTTGGGAAAATTGGGAAAGACGGAGTCCTACCAAATTCTTTTTAAGACACAAATATGGTTTGGATACCTACACCAGGAAGAGCCAAAGCAGAGAAAGAAAATTATAGAACAATTTCTCTAATGGATACAGATGCAAAAATTTTAAATAAGATATTAGCAAAGAAAATACCACAACTTATCTATAGAATAATACATTATGATGAGGCAGCATTTAAACCAGGAACACAGTACTGGTACAATATTAGGAAAACTAACAGCATTATTGATCATATGAACAAAAAAACTAACAGAAATCACATGATTATCTCAAGAGATGCAGAAAAAGATTTTGATGAAATACAATAAACATTCCTATTGAAAACACTGGCAAGCATGGGAATAAATGGAACTATCCATAAAATAAGGAGTATCTACCTAAAACCTTCAGCAAGCATTACATGCAATGGAAATAAGCTAGATACATTTCCTTTAAGATCAAGTGTTGAACAAGCATGCCCGTTACCACCACTGTTATTTAATATGGTACTAGAAATATTTACCATAGCGGTAAGGGTAGGGAAAGAAGCAACAAAGGTATCACCCTTCAAGGATGATATGATGATACACTTTGAGAATCCCACAGAATCAAGTAAAAAACTGCTTGAAGTATTAAGCAACTTTGACAAAGTTGCAGGTTACAAAATAAACCCACACAAACAAACAAAGCTCAATGGAAAGAGACAGAAAGAGAAATTCCATTTAAAACTACAGTATACACTATAAAACATCTGAGAGTCTCTGTGCCAAAACAAATCCAGGGACTATATGAAAACAATTACAAAACGCTTTTCACACAAATAAAGACAGCTCTAAGTAAGTGGAGAAAAATCAGTTCCTCATGGGTAGGCCAAGACAACATAATAAAAATGACAATCCTACATAAATTAATTTATTTATTCAGTTTCATGCCATTCAAACTAAACGATAATTATTTTGTACAGATAGAAAAAATAATATTAAAATTCATCTGGAAGAACAGAAGGTCAACAATATCACAGGAAGTAATGAAAAATGTTAGGGAAGGTGGCCTATCCTTACTAAATTTCAAATTGTATTATAAAGTAGCAATTATCAAAACCACTTGGTACTGGCTAAGAAACAGAGGGATAGACCAGTGGAATAAGTTAGGTACTCAAGACACTGCAATCAAAGTAATCTGCTACTTGATAAACCCAAGGGCCCCAGCTTCTGGGATAAGAATTCACTGTGACAAAAATTACTGGAAAAATTGGGTAACAGTGTGACACAAACTAAGCTTAGACCTATGCCTGGCACCATGTATAAGAATAAAGTACAAATGGGCACATGATCTAGGTGTAAGGATTGATACTATAAAAAAAATTAATGGAGCAAGTAATAGTGTATTTGTCAGGTTTATGGAGAATGGCGAAATTTTTGACTAAACGTAACCAGGAAAGAAACAAAAAACAGCATGCCATTCAATAACAGACAGCTGTTTACATCTGTACTAGCAAAAATGATACTTGTAACTCTTGAGAACTGCATCTTTTTTATGAAACCTAGAAGGAATATACATAGGTATAGGAAGTAAATATAATTTGATATTGATGTGATGATTTAACAATTAAGTGGTGAAAAGGGATTATATTGGGAGAAGAGGAAGGAGTAGGAAGAAAATGATAAATGACATCACATGAAGAGGCAAAATCGTCTATTACAATAGAGGGAAAGTAGGGATTGAGATGAGCATAGTTTCAACCTCACTCTGATTAGATTTGGCTTAAGGAAGGAATAATATTCTCAGGTATAGATATCTAATGTAACCTATAGGAAGTAGGTGGGGAAAGGGGAAAGAAAAGGGATGGTATGGATAGAAGGGAGGTAAGAAGCAGTAAGGGGAAAAGGGAAGAAAACAGAGGGGACAGATAGTAAAGAGGGCAGACTGAGGTAGGTAGTGGTCAATAGCAAAACTGCAGTGGGGAAGGAAAGGGAGAAAGGAGAGAGAAAACACGGTGGAGGAATAGGATGAAGAGAAACACAGAAATATTAATCATAACTGTGAACGTGAAAGGGATGAACTTCTCCACAAAATGGAATCAGAGAGCAGAATAAAATACAAACTGTAATCCTGCAATATGTTGTTTACATGAAACTTATTTGAAGCAGAAGGATACACACTGAGTAAAGGTAAAAGCATGGAGGAGAATATATTATGCTTCAGCTGAAGTATAAAAGAAAAGCAAGTGTGGCAATCCTGATCTCAGAGAAAGCAAAAGCAAAAATCTAGTTAAAAGAGATAAAGATGGAAACTGTAACCATATACATTACTAAAGAAATATGCACCAAGTGATATAGCAACCAAATTATTTAAAAAGTTACGGGAATTACAGGAAGAAATAGACAACAGAACTATCCTAGCAGGCAACGTTACCGGCCCCCATCTCTGAATTTGATAAATCTAACCACAAAATAAAGAATAAAGAAGTTGAAGAGGGGAATAGAATTTTAGAAAAGTTAGATATAGTAGCCCTCTGGAGAAAACTGATTGAGATAGAAAATAATGTACCCTTTTCTTGGTGGTGCACAGCACCTCCACAAAAATTGACCATGTAGTAGGTCATATCAACGTCACAATGCAGTGCAAAAAGGCAAAAAATAGTCACTGCATCCTTTTCTTATCCTGACACAATAAAAAACACATGTAATAGCCATGGAAAAAGTGACTAAAATTTCGTTGGAAATAGAATAATCTACTCTTAAATAATGACTGTGTCAAGTAACAAATCATAGAAACAATCAATAAATTCATCCAAGAGAATTATAATGAGACAACAAAGCAAACTTATGACAGGTACACAAGACACAATAGTTAATGATCATAATAATCTACTGTTTGATAAACCCAAAGACTCCACCTTCTGGAATAAGAATTTACTATTTAACAACTATTGCTTGGCAAACTGGAAAACAGTGTCACAGAAATTAGGCATAGACTACCATTTTATACTGTTGCACTGGTAATTTAAATGGAAAGATCTGTCCCATTCATTAATAGGCCACTGTAACCTGCCTGGATCACATGAGTCTGAGTCACATGGAGCCTGTGGTGGGAGGATTTGGTGAATGGGTGGAACGGGAAGGGTGGAACAAGAAGAGGCAGAGCTAGAACAGATCTGAGAGGAAATTGGTCAGACCTTAGTCAGAGATGGGAAGGATGCAGGCAAGCAAGTGGCTAGCTAACATGAGTGAAGAGTTTGTTCGTAATTTGTTTAAGGGGGCCTGATTGTGATTTATTTAATGAAGGTGGTTTGAGGGAAGCCAAGAGAGGGAAGACTTGGGGATAGTGCTGTTCTCTGCATTGCTATTCTGTATAGATTTTTGTTATTGCGATGGATTGGGGTTTCTAGTGTCTGAATAAATATTTTCCTTCTCTCTTCCATGTGGAGAGTCTGTTGTATTTCACAATTTAAAATTGCATGTGAGATATTCATGGCCACTGTAGGCTCTGTACAGATTGCATTGGCACTATAGCTGTGTAGTACGATAATATCAAAACGAGTACATGAGTTAGATATAAAGGTTGATACAATAAGAAAATCAGAAAGCAAAGAATATTTTAGCTCTCAGATTTATGGAGAAAAGAAGGATTTATGATGAAACAAGGAAAAGAGAATGTCATGAATTGCAAAATGGATGATTTTGATTACATTAAGTTGAGAAGTTTTACACAGAGTCAATACAATCAAGCTTAGAAGGGAAACAGAGCTGGGGAACAATTTTTACAGCCAGTGTCTTTGATAAAGGCCTCATATCTAAAATACATAGAGAACTGAGTTAAATTTATTAGAAAACGCCATTGTCCAAGAGTTAATTGGTCAAATGATATGAACAATCAGTTTGATGAAGAATTAAAACGATATTGCCATATGATAAAATGCGGTAAATCACTGTTGATTAGAGAAATGCAAATTAAAACAACTCAGAAGTACTACCTCTCTCCTATCAGATTGGCTAATATGACAAAACAGGAAAATGATAAATGTTGCAGATGTGGGAAAACTGAAACACTAATGCAACATTATTGGAGTTGTGAACTGATCCAACCATTCTGGAGAGCAGTTTGGACCTATGCCCAAAGGGCAATGAAACTGTGCATAGCCTTTGACCCAACAATACCACTTCTAGGTGTTGAGTGATCCCAATATTGGCTCCACAAAATTTGAACTCTTACTTTTTGGTTTCTAAGATTATTTTATCCTTAACCTGCACCTCTGGATTTTGGCTATAATTGTCTTGAGTTTTTTATTTGGGAGTATCTGTGGGGGAGGGTGAGAAAGGATTCTTTTGATTTTTATTTTGTCTTTTGATTCTAAATTATAAAGGCCGTTTTTCTTTATAATTTCTTGAAATAATCATGTCTAGTCTTTGTTTTTTTTTAATCAAGGATTTCAACTAATCAAATAATTCTTAAATCATCACTACTCGATCTATTTTCTAGATCTGTTGTTTTTCTGATGAGACATTTCACACATTTCTCTATCTTTTATTCTTCTAATTTTTTCTTGTTTTTTCTTGACGTGTCATGGAATCATTAGATTTCACTTGACTAATTCTAATTTATTGAGTGGTTTTCTTGACATAAGTTTTCTATGTCTTGTCATTTGGTTGTTCTGATTTTTAAGGAGTTATTTTCTCCAGTACTTTTGTTTCTCTTCTTTTACCAACCTGTTAATTACCTTTTGATAAATTTTTGAATTACTCTCTTTCCTCAATTTTTCCAAAATCAATCATATTTGATAATTAAAATTTTCCTCTGTTATGTTTTTTTTGATACTGTCATAGTTCTTGTTGGACTTGTATCAAAACTGCAATAATTGTCCTTTGAATTCTTGTCTGTAAATGTTTGGAATCACTGACTTATTTTGAATTTGTGTCTTGGGCTCCTTTGTTAACACACTAAAGTATTATGGTTAGGTTAATTTTTTGTTGTTTGCTCATTTTTCCAAAATATTTCTTGACAATCAACTTTATGTTAGAGTTGAGCTCTGCTCATCTCTGGAGGGTGAGATGAAAATGACTCGTTTGAGCTTTGGTCTTTTATATTTTTCTATTGGTTTCTTAGTTAAGTGTGAGTGTCAGTAAGTTTTGATGTTTCCAATTTGGGGTTGTCTGGAAGAGTTTCACTTACTGCCTTCTGGATCTGCCCTCCTTTTTTTTTTTGCCCAGATTCCTGTTCCTTTGAGAAAGAAATGCTCTTCTACTCGCAGACCTATAACCTTGTTGGTTGGTGGGTTGTTGTCCGTCTTCAAAGAGGACTAAAATGACATCACTATTGTAAAGTGAAATTTCAGTGTATCTGACTGTGGCTGATCAGACCAATGCGAGCTCAGAATGCTCTACCATATGTTGGGCACAGATAGTCCATTTGAGTATTTGGGGTGGATGTCCCAAATTTGCACATCCTGAGTTTGCTTTGTGCTGTCTCAATTCTGCTTTAGTCAAAGGGCACAGCATGTGGGCATGTGGGCATGCCATGCTGAGAGGTCCTGTGCCAATGTCTGCCATGTGGCACAGTAAAATCCAAAGTTCTTGAGAGAGACCTTGATGGTGTTCTTGTATCATTCCTTCTGGCCACCATGTGATCGCCTGCCCCATGCAAGTTCTCCACAAAATAGTCTTTTTGGCAAGCATACATTTTGCATTCAAACAACGTTGCCAGCCCATGGGAGTTGAGCTCTCTGAAGCATAGTTTCAATACTTGGCAGTTCAGCTCCAGCAAGGACTTCAGTGTCTGGTACCTTATTCTGCCAGGTGATCCTCAGAATCTCCCTAAGAGAGTTCAAATGGAAGTGATTCAGTTTCCCGGCATGGCTCTGGTAGACTGTCCATGTTTCACAAGCATATAACAATAAGGTCAGCACAACGGCTCTGTAGACCTTCAGTTTGGTAGTCAGTCTAATACCTCTTCTCTCCCAAACTTTTCTTCAAAGGCTGCCAAATACTGAGCTAGCTCTGGCAATGTGTGCATCAACCTCATTGTCAATGTGTACATCCCTGGAAAGTACGCTACCAAGGTAAATGAACTTATCCAAAACTTTTCCATTTGTTGTAACCAATGTTGCCACATATGGATGGTGTGGTGGTGACTGATGGAACACCTGTGGTTTTTCTTGGTGTTAATTATTAGGTCAAATTTATCACAGGCAACAGAAAATTGATCCATACTTTGTTGTATCTCAGAGGTTTCACTGAGTGTACAATCATCTGCAAACAGAAAATCATGCACCAACACTCCCTCCACTTTGGTCTTGGCTTGTAACCTCAAATTGAAAAACTTACCATCATTACGGTATTTGACTTTGATGCTGTGTTCATCCTCGTTGAAAACATTTGTCAACATGGCTGATAACATCATGCTAAAAAGCATGGGAGCAAGCACACAGCCCTGTTTCAATCCATTGGTGACTGGGAAGGCGTGAGAGCTTTGTCTGTTATCCTGAACGAGGGCAAACATGCCATCAGGAAATTGATGCACAATATTGATGAACTCTGGGCAACCAAGTTTTGACACAATTTTCCATGAGCCCTTATGACTAGCAGTGTCCAAGGCTTTGGTGAGATCCACAAATGTTGTTTACAGACCTCTGTTCTGCTGCTGGCATTTCTCCTGGAGTTGTCAGGTAGCAAACACCATATCAACTGTGTCTTGGCCCTTTCTGAAGCCACACTGTCTCTCAAGTATATGCCCATCTTCCAGTTGGAGGGTCAGCCTATTAAGGAGGACTCTAGCAAGAATTTTGCCAACAGTGACTAAGAGAAAGATCTCCCCGTGACTGTCGCAGGATATTCTATGCCCTTTACCCTTATAAAGATGGGCAATGGAAGCATCCTTGAACTCCTGGGGGATAACCTCCTCTTGCCATATAACCTGGAAAATTTCAGTCAGGTTTTGGATGAGCAATGGTCCCCCTACCTTGTAAATCTCAGCTGGAATAGAATCAGCACCAGGTGCTTTGAATCGTGAAAGGAGCTTAATGGCCTTCAAAACCTCTTCAGCTGGAAGTTCAGCTAAGGAGGGATTGACTTCAACCTGAGGTAAATGGTCAATGGCCTGAGCATTGATTGATGATGGTCTGTTGAGAACACTATGGAACTGTTCAGCCTATCTCTCTAGGATCATGTCCTTATCGCTAATCAATGTGACTCCATCAGTACCGAGTAGTTGTGACGCACCATAGGTTTTTGGTTCATAAATAGCCTTCAGGGAATCATAAAAGAGCTTTGGATTGTTGCTATCAGCATAAAAATGAATTTCATCTGCCTTCTTACTGAGCCAGGAATCCTGCACCTCTCTAATCTTTGCTTGTACTTTGATTTTGGTGGAATTAAATGCTGCCGTCTTAGAGATGGATGACGTATCCTGCTGGTAAATCCTGTGGAGTTCATGTTTTTCATTTAGTAGCTTCTGAATTTCCCCATCTTTTTCATCAAACCACTCTTGGTGTTTATGAGTGTTCTGACCCAGATGAACAAATGCAGTGCTGTACACAAAATCTCGGGGAGCTGCCCACTTCATTTCTCCTCCACTGTTGCCAGCAGTATGTTGGCTCAAGTTTCCCTCCAAGTCAACAGCAAACTGTTCACACTCAGAGAAGAGCTCTAATTTGTTGACATTAATTCTTCTCGTAGTATTTTGGTGAATGTGAGTGTTTAGCCTGAAAAGGAGAAGTCTTTTTTCAGTCCAGCACTCTGCACCACACATTGCCATTATCACTCTCTCATCTTGTCTTATAATCACATAATTTATTAGATGCCAGTGTTTCCTGCAAGGGTGCATCCATGAAGTTTTTGTTTTTGTTTTTGTCTTTTTGCTTTTAGGTAAACAGAAGACAGTGTTGATGATGAGAAGGTCATGCAATGCACAAGTTTTCAGAAATAAATGACCATTAATGTTGTTGTTTCCAACTCCATTTCTCCCTAGGACTCCTGGCCAAGTCTGGTAGTCGGAGCCTACTCTGGCATTAAAGTCACCCAGAATTATAAGCTTGTCCTCTTTTGGCACATTGACGATAAGGGTCTCTAGGTTTTCATAAAATTTTTCTTTGACTTCATCAGGGTTTGTCATGGTGGGAGCATCGGCACTAATGATTGTGGCATGATGTTTTCCTTCGAGTGAGAATATCATTGTCATGAGTCTGTCATTCACTCCTTTTGGCAGGCATACCAGCTTGCTGATTAGATTAGTTTTGATTGCAAAACTCACTCCAGCTTCACAGCGCTGTCCTTCACTGTGCCCACTCCAGAAATAGGTGTATCCAGCTCCAACTTCAGTAAGCTGCCCTTCATTTGCCAACCTTGTTTCACTCAGGGCTGCTATTTGGATGAGATACCTGTTGAATTCTCTTGCAACAAGAGCACTTCTTCTTTCGGGTCTACTGGATTTTGTGTTGTCTATTAGTGTGCACACGTTCCATGTGCTGATTGTGAGGGATTCCCTTCCTGCCGCGGTAATCAGGCCAGGATTGAGTAAACAGGCAATGTTTTGGGCACGTTTTCTAGCCCTCTTCCTCACACCAGGAAGTGAGCAGTGAGATCCTTAAAAGGCTGCTCAGACACTAAGGGGGCTGCCGAGTTTCACTGCTGCTTCCAGTGAGAAAGACCTTATGGCCTGGGCTGCTTCTGTGCAGGGTCATGACTACAGCTCCCAGTGTATCTGTACCTGCTGCTTCATCACTTGCCTGTCGCCACATGACTTTGAGGCATAATAGTGAAATTGTATGGGGAATGTCTTTTGATTCATATGTAAATTGGATTTAAGTGAGGAAGAGTTGCACAAAGTCGTCAGCCTCACTCTCTCCTCCAGAGTTATCATAGGCCAGTGGCAGTTCAGAGTCAAGATGGCTGGCAATGACTCAGGATGTAGTGGATGAAGTTGGCGTCTTCAGTGTCTAACCAAGCTGTAAGCACTCCACACTGCCTACTTCATCTGCTTTCATGGCTGTTGGAACAAATTGTTCTCATCCACCCATTTCATGAGATGAAGTCTTCACATGTTTGGGGTAGACACCCCCTAACTCACCAATGGGTTTGAGAATCCTTGGTTACCCTCAACCTGGTTTGGCCAATCTGCCAAAACGATTTACAAGAGTGTGGACGCTGAGCATGCTGCAGCTTCTTGGAGCCATAGGTGGATACCAAAGGTGGAAGGAGTCCCAGAAAGGGCTTGACATCCATCACACCAAAGGTACTCGTCCTCCCTGAACACACCCTACACCCCTATGACCTTGTAATAAATGGCAAAGTTACTAGACCAAGACTGCTGGAACTGTCCTGGAACTGTGATCCGGAACTTAACAATGGAAGACAGAGCGGTCAAATGGAACCTCGTCATGTGTACAGTAGTATTTCAGGGGTTCTCTGGTTTGCCCAGGTTTTCAGTCTTCTTTCAATTCCTGTGCACTGAGTGCTGCCCACCCCTACTGATACCAATGAATCTGCCATCATTTTTTGTCTTGTCTATTGCACTTTGCTCCTGGACAGCCCCGACCCAGTGTCTGCTGACCTCTCTGTCTTCCTAATTTAGCTTGGACTAGAAAAAAGAATCACCCTTTTTTCCACTGATTTTCTTGCTCAGACTTGATTTTGGAGCATTTTCTGGGGTTTTATTTTTGATGGTTTTATTTTTTTACTTTACTATTACAAAAACTTTTTTTCATAAATATCATGTATTTATACAAACACGTACGTATGTGTGTGTGTGTGTGTGTATATATATATAAGTGTGTATATATGTATGTGTTTATACATGTGAGAAATAACTCCTCCCCTTTTTGTCTTTGTAGTAATTAGATCTAATATTGAAATTGTTAGGAAAATAAGAATACAGCCATTTTGTTTTAGTTTTTTTCCAATTTATTTATTTATTTTCAGTTTTCAACATTCTTCCACAAGATTTTGAGTTTCCAATTTTCTCCCTATCTCTCTCTTCCCCCCATGCCAAAACACCATGCATTTTGGTTACACATTCCTCCAATATGTCCTCCCTTCTATCACATACCTCCCTTCCCTTATCCCCAACTTCTCTCTTGTCTTGTAGGGCAAGATAGATTTCTGTAACCCATTACCTGTATTTCTTATTTCCCACTTACATGCAAAAACGATTCTCAATATTTGTTCCTAAGACTTTGAGTTCCAAATTCTCTCCCTTCCTCCCTCCACATCCATCCCCACTGATAAGGCAAGCAATTCAATATAGGATATATGCATAGCTTTGCTAAGACTTCCACAAATTATGTTGTGAAAGACTAACTATATTTCCCTCCATCTTATCCTGCCCCCCCCATTTATTCGATTCTCTCTTTTGACTTTATCTGTACCCAAAAGCATTTACTTCTTATTACACCCCTCCTCTCATTTGCCCTCCCTTCTATCATCCCCCCCAACACTCTATTTATCCCCTTTTTCCCTACTTTCCTATAGCATAAGATAAATTTTCATACCAAATTATTGTGCATGCTGTTCTCTCCTTAAGCCAAATGTGATGAGAGTAGGCTTCACTTTTTCCCTCTTACCTCACACTTTTCCCATCCATTGAAAAAAAATTTTCTATTCTTTTTTATGACAGATAATTTGCTCCATTACATTTCCCCTTTTCTCCTGCCATTATATTCATCTCTCACCCCTTGGTTTCCTATTCAGCACACTCTGTGCCCCCTGTCCATATAATATTTGTATAATCCCTCCCACTACCCATATACTGAGAAAAGTTTCAAGAGTTACAAATATTATCTTTCCATGTGGCTATGCAAACAATTCAACTTTAGTAAGTCCCTTATGATTTCTCTTTCCTATTTCCTTTTCATGCTTCTCTTGTTTCTTGTGTTTGAAAGTCAAAATTCCTGTTCAATTCTGGTCTTTTCTTCAAGAATTCTCAAAAGTCCTTTATTTCAATGAATGATGATTTTTTTCCTTGAAGTATTATACTCAGTTTTGCGAAGTAGGTGATTCTTAATTTTAATCTTAGTTCCCTTGACTTCTGGAAAATCATGTTCCAAGCCTTCGATCCTCAATGTAGAAGCTGCTAGATCTTGTGTTATCCTGATTGTATTCCCACAATAATGGAATTATTTCTTTCTGGCTGCTTGCAATATTTTCTCCTTGACCTGGGAACTCTGGAATTTGGTTACAATATTCCTAGGAATTTTCTTTTCAAATCTCTTTCAGGAGGTAATCAGTGAATTCTTTCAATACTTATTTTACCCTCTGGTTCCAGAATATCAGTGCAGTTTTCCTTAATAATTTCATGAAAAATGTTGTCTATGCTCGTTTTTTGATCGTGGCTCTCAGGTAGTCACATAATTTTAAAACTGTCACTTATTGATCTATTTTCCAGGTCACTTGATTTACAGTGAGATATTTCACATTGTATTCTAGTTTTTTGTTTTTTTGATCTTGTTTTGTAATTTCTTGGTTTCTTATGAAGTCATTAGCTTCCATCTGCTCCATTCTAATTTTTTTAAAAAAAGACTCGTTTCTTGAGCGAGTTTTTGAACCTCCTTTCCCATTTGGCTAATTTGGCTTTTCAAAGCATTCTTCTCCTCATTGAATTTTTGGGCCACTTTTGTCATTTGGGTTAGTCTATTTTTAAAGGTGTTAATTCAGCATTTTGGGGGTCTCCTTTAGCATACTCTTGACTTGCTTTTCATGATTTTTTTTGCATCACTCTCCTTTCTCTTCCCACTTTTTCCTCCAACTCTCTACCTTGGTTTTCAAAATTATTTTTGAGTTCTTCCATGGCCTGAGCTCACTGAATATTTCATTTAGAGGTTTTGTAAGCAAAAGGCTTGACTTTTAGGTCTTCCTCTGATGGTGTGTATTGTTCTGCAACATCTGAAAAGATGGAAAAAACAGCTGACCAGCAAGAAAGTAACTTTCTGTAGCCTTATTCGTTTTTTCCTTTTTGGGACATTTTCATAGCCTTGACTCTGGAGAGCTTTGTCAAGAGGAGGATATACTCTGGAGACCTACAAGTTCTCAGTTCCTCCAAGAAGACATAATCAATGGATTGTAAATTTCTCTCGTGGCCTTCACTCTGATCAGGTAGCAACTACAAGTACTCTTTTCTACCCAGGATCTACCAGTAGAATTCCCTCTTCAGAGCCTCTACCAGCTCCACCATGCCAGTCAGCTCTCTTATTCCTCACCCCAGGGCTTCCACTAAGGGCTGAGATCAAGATCAGCAGCTCAATTTCCACAGGGTCTTTAGGTCAAGGCTCCAACAAAGAAAGCTGCAACCTGGGGCCACTTGGGGCAGAGCTAGACCGTTGTGTTCCCTTCTGAAGCAGATGAAATAGCTTTCTAATTGACCTTTGAAACTGTCTTTGGCATTTGTGGGTTGAGCAAACTGGGAATCACAGTTCCTTTCAGTGGCCCCTTAAAGCCCACTCCAGTCTTGTCCCTGCTGCATGGCCAAGGCTGAGTTGGACTCTGCTCCATGCCCATGGTGATAGACATTTTATGTTGGCCTTCCAGGCTGCCTTGGGCTGGAAATCGCTTTCAAATTGTCTTTTTTGTGGCTTTGGCTGCTCTAGAATTCGTTTAGAGGAGGTTTCTGCTTATGAGAGCCAAGATGGTGGAGAGATTGGGAATTCCATTCTCCCTTCCCTTGTTGAACTTGAAGAGCCAAGCAAATATCTCCTCGGGAAAAATACTGGAACAGTGGGAGCAGCAGAAGAGGTAAACAGACTCTTAGCCTCTCAAGTTAGGAAGATCGCTAAGGAGGGTTCCTCTTGCTGTGGCTGAAGGTGACCAGTGAAGGATCAGAGCTTCCCCAGACAGCCCTATCTCAATAAATGGAGAGAAGGTCCTGAGTCCCAACGGGTGAAACCAGCAGCTGCCAACAGTAGCACACCAGATGTGCCTCAGAACTCCAGAGGAATCAGGGAGACAGTAGTGCAGACAGCTGAACTTTCCTATGCTCTAGCTCAGCAGAGAAGTCCTCCAACATCCTGATCACACCTCCCCCACATTTAATGAGGTAGCTCCAGGGTAACTATGGGGAAACTCAAAAAGACCTCACCTGGCCTTTGCTTTCAAACCACAGCCAGCTCAACACCAGGTAAGCTGTAGCATTTTAGTTTCTAGCTGAAAGAGCCAGAGGCCACAACACACAAAGCCTCAATTTTTAGGCACAAAAATTGTGAGACAGAGCTCTCTGTGCCACAGATGCAGGGTTCTTCTTTAAAAGGCAGGAAAAGGGTTATTATCATGAGTAAGAAGCAAAGCAGAAAAGAAAAGACAAAATAATCTTTTTATGGGGACAAGGACCAAAACATAGATACCAAAGAGGTCAGCATTGAGTCTGTACTCACATCTGAAACTTCAGAAGGGAATATGAACTGGTCTGAAGCACAAAGAGACTTCGTGAATGAGCTCTGTAAGGATTTTAAAACCCAAATTAGAAAAAATAGAAGAAAAACTGGCCAATGATTTTAAAAATATGAAAGAAGAAGTCACTGAAGAAAACACCTACTTAAAAAGGAAACCTGCACAAAAGGAAAAGGAGTTACAAAACCTAACTGGTGAAAATAACTCCCTAAAAGGAACAATTGAACAGAGGGAAAGGAGATGTAAAGGGTAACTGAAGAAAACAATTGGATAAAATTCGAATTTGTCAAGTAGAAGCTAATGAATCTATGAAACATCAAGAATCACTGAAACAGAATCTAAAGAATGAAAAGGTAGAAGAAAATGTAAACTATCTAACTGGAAAAAGAAGTGACGTGGAAAATAGATCCAGGAGAGATAAATCTAAGGATTATTAGTCTACCAGAAAGCCATGATGAAAAAAGGAGCCTGAACAACATCATCCAAGAAATCATCAAAGAAAATTGCTCAGAAATCTTAGACCCAAGTGGCAAAATAGTCATCGGATGAATCCACTGCTTACCTCCTGAAAGGAACTCCAAACTAAAAACACCAAAAAAATATTATTGACAAATTCCAGAACTATCAAGTGAAGGAGAAAGTCCTGGAGGCAGCCAGAAAGAAGCAATTCAAATATTGAGGAGCTACAGTCAGGATCACACAGGACTTCGCAGGTTCTACATTAAAAGATCAGAGGAATTTTAATATGGTATTCTGTGAGGCAAAGGACCAGGGACCTTAGGGAATCAAGGATTAATTACTCAGCAAAGTTGAGCACAATATTTCAAGCAAGGATATGGACATGCAATGAAATAAGAGACTCCTAGAACTTCCTTATGTAAAGGCCAGAACTCAATAGAAAATTTGATCTTCAAAGGCAGGTCTCAAGAGTGGTAAAAAAGGCTAAGTAGAGGAAACAAAGCTTTGTGACATAACATGTTCAAACTGTTTCCATTCTTATAAGGGAAGATGATACTTGTTAATCTTGAAAATTATATACTTATTATGAATTGTGAAAGGGATATACATAGATAGAGGGAGTAGGTATAAGTTAAATTATGTGATGATAACACGTGTGATTTCAGGTTACAAAGTGATTGTAATGGGAGATGTGAAAATCAGGAGGCAGAAAAAATAAATTCCATCACAGGAAGAGGCACGAAAATGTATTACAGTAGAGGGAAAGAGGGGAGGGAGATGAGCACTGTTTGACAGGTACTCTCACCTGATTGGATTCAAAGAGAATACAGCAAATTCAGTTAAGTATAGAAATACAATTGGTTCTATGGGCAGTAGTAGGGGAAGGGGAAAAGAAAAGGAAGGGGAGGCTAAAAGGGCGGGAAGATGTAATGAGGGAGAGAGAGATTAAAAGGGAGGTAGGTTGAAAGAAAGAGGGAGGACTGAGGGAGGCAGTGGTCTAAAATTAAAACTTTATTGTGGAAGGGTGGGAGAAGGGAGAAGTAAAAGCATAAACAAGGGTAAAGGGGGTGGAGGGAAAGACATAGATAGTAATCATGACTGTGAATGTGAATGGGATGAACTCTCCCATAAGACAGACAGATAGCAAAATGTATTAAAAATCATAATCCAACAAATGTTGTTTACAAGAAGCATGTTTGAAATGGGGGCATACACACAGGGGAAAGGTAAAAGGCTGGAGCAGAATATTTTGTGCTTCAGATGACGTAAAAAAATCAGGTGAAGCCATTCTAATCTTAGACAAACAAAAGCAGAAAAAACTTAATCAAAAGAAAAAAGGAATGAAACTATGTCCTACTAAAAGTCAACACAGAAAACGAAGTAATTTCGTGACTAAACATATATGCTTCAAGTAGTATGGCATCTAAAATCTTAGAGGAGAAGTTAAGGGAGTTACAGGAAGAAATAGAAAGCCAAACTTTATTAGTGGGGGACCTCAACCTCCCTCTCTCTGAATTTGACAAATATAACCTCAAAAAAACAAGAAAGAAGTTAAGGAGGTGAATAGAACTCTGAATAAGGTAGATATGATTGATCTCTGGACAAAATTGAATAAGTGTAGAAAGGAATTTACCTTTCTCTCAGCATTCATGGCAAGTATACAAAAGTTGACCATATACTAGGTCATAAAAAAACCTCACAATCCCGCAGAGATAGTCAATACATCCCTCTCATATCATAATGCAATACATTTTATATGTAATCATAGATCATGGAAATATACAACAAAAACTAATTGGAAACTGAACAATCTAATACTAAAAAAAATGAGTAGGTTAAAGAACAAATTATAGAAACAATCAACAACTTCATTCAAAAGAATGACAATAATGAGACAACCTACCAAATTTTATGGAATAATGCAAAAGCAGTTTTTAGGGGAAATTTTGTATCTTTGAATGTCTACATGAATATAATAGACAAAAAGAAGATAAATAAATTGGGCATGAAGCTGGAAAAGTGTTAAAAGAACAAATTGAAAATCCCCAAGTAAATATGAGAGTAGAAATACTGAAAATCAAAGGAGAGATTAAGAAAATTGAAAATAGGAAAACTATTGAACTAATAAATAAAACTACCAGTTGGTTTTATTAAGAAACCAATAAAATTAATAAACCTTTGGTCAATTAGATTTAAAAAAAAGAAGAAAAGAAAATTACCAATATCAAAAAGTAAAAGGGTGAATTAAGTTCCAATGAGCAGGAAATTAAAACAATAATAAAAAATTGCTTTGTCCAACTGAATGCCCATAAATTCGACAAAACAAATGAGATGGATGATTATTTTAAAAGATATAAATTGTCCAGATTAACAGAAAAGGAATTTGAATCATCAAATAACCCCATCTCATAAAGAGAAATTGAGCACATTGTCAATGAACTCCTTAGGAAAAAATCTCCGGGCTTCAGATGGATTCACAAATAAATTCTGCCAAACATTTAAAAAACAGTAAAGTCCAAAACTATATAGACTATTTGGGAAAATTGGGAAAGGAGTCTTCCTAAATTCTGTTTATGAAAAAAATATGGTTGTGATACCTACACCAGAAAGAGCCAAAGAGCTAAAACAGAGAGAGAAAATTATAGATCAATTTCTCTAACGAATGCAGATGCATAAAATTTAAATAAGATTTTAGCAAAAAGAATACAACTTACCATGAGAACAACACATTAGAATCAGGTAGGATTTATACCAGAAATGCAGGACTGGGTCAATATTAGGAAAACTATTAACATTATTGACCATATTAACAACAAAAATAATAGAAAACACAGAGTATCTCAATAGATGCAGTAAAAGCATAAAATACAACACCCATTCCTATTGAAAACCCTGGATAACATAAGATTAAATGGAATTTTCCTTAAAATAATAAGCAGTATCTATCTAAAACCTTCAGCAAGCATTATGTTCAATGGGGATAAGCTAGATGCATTTCCAATAAGACCAGGGGTGAAACAATGATATCCATTATCACAACTATTATGCAATATGTTACTAGAAATGTTAGCTGTAGCACTAATAGAAGAAAAAGAAATTGAAAGAATTAGAATAGGCAAAGAAGAAACTAAGTTATCTCTCTTTACAGATGATATGGTGACATACTCAGAGAATCTCAGAGATTCAAGTTAAAAACTACTTGAAATAATAAACAACTTTGGCAAAATTGGAAGTTACAAAAGAAACCTACACTAATCTTCTGCATTTCTATATATTACTAACAAAGCCCAACAACAAGAGATAGAGAAATCCCATTTAAAGCTAGGGTAGACCCTATAATATATTTGGGAGTCTACCTGCCAAAACTAACCCAAAACTGCATAAACACAATTACAAAACACGTCTCGCACAAATAAAGTCAGTACTAAGTAAGTGGAGAAACATCAGTTGCTCATGGGTGGGCTAAGCCAATATAATAAAATTGACAATTCTACCTAAAGTAATTTGCTTATTCCGTGCCATACCAAACAAAGTATCAGATAATTATTTAGAGAGTTAGAAAAAAAAATATCAAAGTTCATGTGGAAGAACAAAAGGTCCAGAATATCACAGGAACTAATGAAAAGAAATGCTAGGGAAGGTGGCCTAGCTCGAGCAGATTTCAAATCGTATTATAGAGGAGCAATTATCAAAACCACTTGGTACTGGCTAAGAAAGCAAAGCGTAGACCAGTGGAATAGGTTAGGTACCCAAGACACAGTACTCAATGAATATAGCAATCTGCAGTTTGATTAACCCAAGGACCCCAGGTTCTGTGATAAGAACCCGCTGTTCCACACAAATTGCTGGGAAAGCTGGATAAGAGTGTGGCTGAAACTGGGCAAAAACCAATGCCTGATGAAGTACACAAGAATAAAGTCCAAATGGATACATGATCTAGGTATAAAGATTGATACAATACTCTCAACAAATTTTTGAAGCATGGAGTAGTTTATTTATCAGATTTATGGAGAAGGGAAGAATTTTGACTAAACAAGAGATAGAAAACATTATGAAGTGCAAAACTGATAATTTTTGATTACATTAAATTAAAAAGTTTTTGCACAAACAAACCTAACGCACCAAGATTAGGAGGGAAGCAGAAAGCTGGGAATGAATTTTTGTAACTAATGTCTGTGATAAATGCCTCATTTCTAGAATATACAGAGAACTTAGTCAACTGTACAAGAATGCAATTCATTCTCCAATTGATAAATGGTCAAAGGATATGAACAGGCCATTTTCAGAGGTAGAAATTAAAGTTATCCATAGTCATATGAAAAAATGCTCTAAATCACTCCTGAGTAGAGAGATGCAAATTAAAACAACTCTGAGTTACCACATCACACCTATCAGATTGGCTAACATGACAAAAGAGGATGATCATAAAAGTTGGAGAAGATGTGGGAGAGTTGAAACACTAATTCATTGTTGGTGGAGCTATGATCTGATCCAGCCTTTCTGGAGAGGAATTTGGATCTATGCCCAAAGGGTTACAAAAATGTGCATACCATTTGACCCAGCAGTACAGCTTCTAAGACTTTATCCTCAAGACATCATAAAAATGGGAAAGGGTTTCCCATTTATAATGGCCAAAAACTGGAAATCAAGGGGATACCCATCAATAGGGTGATGGCTGAATTAATTGTGGTAAATGAATGTAATGGAATACTATTATGCTATAAGAAATGATAAACAGGAAGACTTCAGAGAGTCCTGGAAAGTCTTATATGAACTGATGCTGCGTGAAAGGAGCAGACCAGGAGAACTTTGTACACAGCAACAACCACAATGTGCAAGGATTTTTTCTGTTCGACTTAGAACTTCATTGCAATGCAAGGACTTCAAAAATTCCCATTGGACTCTTAAGGCAAAATGCCTTCCACATTCAGAGAAAAAACTATGAAATTAAATCACAGAATGTAGCAGATCATTTTCTTTTGTATTACATTTTGTTTTGTGTTATGATTTCTCCCATTCATTTTAATTCTTCTATTCAACATGACTAAGGTCAAAATGTATTTAATAGGAATGTATGTGAAGAACCTATATAAAATTGTATGCTGTTTCAAGGAGAGAAGGCTGAAGTAGGCAGGAAGGAGGAAGAGGGAGGGGGAAATCTAAGTTATACGGAAGTGACTGTAGAACACTGAAAACAAATAAAATAATAAAAAACAAAAAAGTTTTGCACAAAACTCATGAAACTAAGATTAGGAGGGAAGGAGAAAATTGAGAAAGATTTTTTGTAGCCAGCATCTCTGGTAAAGATCTCATTTCTCAAATATATAGAAAACTGACTCAAATTCATATGAATATAAGTCATTCCCCAGTTGATACATGCTCTAATGATATGAAGAGACAGTTCACAGATGAAGAAATTTAATATATCTACAATCATATGAAAAAATGCTCTAAATAACTATTCATTAGAGAAATACAAATAAAAATAACTCTTAGTTATCACATCACACTTATCAGATTGACTAACTGTACAAAACATGGAAATTATAAATGCTGGAGAAGATGTTAGAAAATTGCAGCACTAATCAATTATTGATGGACTTGCGAACTGATCCAAACACTGTGGAGATCAAGTTGAAACTATTCCAAAATGGCAGTAAAAATGTGCATACCCTTTGACCCGGCAATAACATTTCTAGGGATGTATCCCAAAGAGATCATACAAATAGGAAAAGAACCCACATGTACAAAAATATTTACAGTAGCTCTTTCTTTGGTGGCAAAGAATTGGAAATTTGCGGAATAGCCATCAAATGAGGAATGATTGAACCAGTTGTGTTATATGAATGTAATGGAATATTATTGTGCTATAAGAAATGAGGAGCAGGCAGACTTCAGGAAAAGCTGGAAAGACTTATATGAACTGATGATGAGTGAAGTGAGCAGAACCAGTAGAACATTGTACATAGCAACAGCCACATTGTGTGATGACTGAATTTGATAGACTTAGTTCTTTTCAGCAATGCATGGGCTAAGACAACTCTGAAGAACTCATGATGGCAAACTCTATCCATATCTACAGAAAGAACTATGAAGACTGAATGCAGTTGGAAGCATACTATTTGTTCTCTTTTATTTTTTTCCTTTCTTTCTAGTGGTTCTTCCCATTTATTCTAATTCTTCTATAGACCGTGACTAATGTGAAAATATGTTTAAATAATAAAAAAGTAATCATTTTCCCATTAAAAAACAAAGAAAAAATTTGCTTAGAGTTTTTTTTGCAGGTATTTTATGGACTGTGGGGACAGAGTTTCTAGAGGTGCATCCTTCTACTCCACTATCTTGGCTCACTCACCCAATTTAGTGATTTTTTAAAGTATAAATCTAAACACCTTTCAAGAATGAATTAAGCAACTCTGAGTCAATTACATACTAATGTATCTGTCTTCCCAAGACCCCTTTAACAAGTCTCACTTTCCCTTTTTGGGTCATCTTTACCTATCTAGTATCTATGTGTTCGAACATAGAACTGTTGGGTTTTTATTACATGTATTGATATTGTCATGTGAATTTTTACCTTTTTTCAATACAATCAATTATACTTGTAGATGTCATAATAAAAATCCAAACTTTAGAGAGAATGTAATTAGATATATTTTTATACCAACCTATTTACTGACATTTGGTTCAATATTTTTAAATCAGTATTCATTGCCTTTCTCTAGTTTAACAGTTTATAATTACATATGTTTTTGAAGGTGCACGGTTTCTTGACCTATGTCTGAATCTCAGAAACAGGTTTTTAAGCTTTTGCTCTTGGACGTTTCAGTGGTTTTAGTTAGTGCAAACCAGTTGGAAAGGTCTTGTGGTTCAGATTGATGACTAAACAACAGGCTTCTCTTTGGTCTGACATTCTTGTTCTAGTATTTCCTCTGTGGGCTTGAGGCACACCAGGAAGCAAAAACAGAGACGCTACTTACTCTCCTCCTAAAGATTAAGTCACACAATGACTTCCTTCCTAACGTGAACCTTTTTTTTTTTTTTTTTGGTTACTTATTCTATGACTCATCGTTGTTACTGTTATTCACCCAGGAATACCAGCCCCAAATGCATCTTTTCTCCTCAGGTTATCCTGTGTCAGTGAGGCAGAATTAAGTCATTCAAGGGAAAGGAAAAAGGAAAGAGAGATGGAGACAAAGTGTGTGTGTGTGTGGGGGGAGGTGTTTGCATGTGTGTATCTGTGACTGAGAGAAAGAGAAAAATTGAGAGAGAGAGAAGGAAAGAAAGAAAGAAAGTACGGAAAGAAAGAAGAAAGAAGGAAGGAAGAAATAGGAAAAAATAAGAGAGGGAGATAGAAAATGGGGGGAGAGATTGAGCGGTAACTATATTTCTTATTTCTTCCTGTGCCATCTTCAGTATTCCTGAAGGAATAATAAAAATTAGTAACTTATAACTAGGTTCTTTTGTTGGCATCCTCTGGAAGGTTCCTTTAGGTATAATGTAATTTCTCTTCTGGAATTTTCAGAGAGTTATTAGAGCAGCCTTTCTTAAGAGCATTAGTTTTTTTCTTGGTTCCCAATGCTGTTTTGGGGATGCTGCTAGGAATTTGATCAGCCCTGAATTCTTTGGTTTTGTTAAGTTCAATAATTTTTCTTCAGTCAAGAAATGCGGAGTTATAGATGAGAGAGGGTGACTAAAACTGGATTCAAGGCAAGAGTCCTTTTCCTTTCCACAAGCATTTCCTTCTTATAACCTTTCTTGAAGGCATCCCCTGTAAGATACCAGAATTCTTGATCCCAAAATTGTGCATTCATTTTAAAAAGTCCAAACAGCCAAAGCAAGCCTAGTAAGTAATTTAAATATACTTTCTGTCACCTCTAATTGCAATGTCATTAATTGATTGATAGAGATGCCCAAGCCTTGTTCACACACCTTATTAATCAATTCAATTGAATACTTGATAAAGGTATGAGGGATGTTAGGTGAGGTGATTGACCACAACTTTTATTAACTCTCATACACTTATGCCTATTCTCTCCCCTATTCTATTTCTTGAACCAGTTTATCTTCTACCCATGTCTCCATCACTTTCCTTGTTGTTAAGTTTTATTACACACTAATCTTTGTATATGCGCTCATTCAACCCTTCATTGTGCATTTCAGAAAAGAATGTAGTTCGTAAGATACTATCCCATAGCTGTTCTTTGAATATTATTCTTCTAAGGTACCTCTAATGATAAGAAATAGCAAGTTCTCCCTCTTTAATCCCTTTCTTTCCCTAATATGTTCCATTTTCCTTCTTTTTTTTTTTATTTCTTAGATACCCTCAAACAACCTAGTTATGGAAGCTCATTCCTATATGCCCTACACAGGCTAAAAAAAGACCACCAAAATACAAAGATGAAGACAAACAAAATTCTCAGACCCCATGATTTTATTTCCCAATGAGTCTGTGCCTGTTAAAAAACAATTGTGTTTTAAAAGGACACTGGCCTCTTTTTTCCTTATTATAATGCAAGCAGATCTTTGAAATACAGTCCCTTCTGTCAGTTTCTCCATGCCAAGACCACCCTTCTGTTTTCACTCTTCCCTTTCTACTATTAGAAGACACCCTGTTTTCCAGATCTAAGGTTCAGCATGAAAGCTGTTCCTTTTGTACTTTTCCTTTGGATCACCTGAGCTGCGACAAGCTCCAGTATTGTTTCACCCCAGCACCAGGTGGTCCCTGAGCTCAGATAAGTAGCTGCAGACACCGTGTTCTGATCATGAAGCACTGCTATGAATCAAACTTGTCTCATTGTTGCTGTTACACCTCATTGCAAAGGGTACAGATCATTGTGTAGCCATTGCTATATGTATTCAGATTCGCTCCCACTAAAGGAGATCTGCCAGTAACAGAGGAGGACCCAGCATCTGTATCTAGTTTCCTTCTTCCAGTAGAAAAAAATAAATCTTTTTCCTTGTGACCACTGTTAGCTCTTTCGTCTTTTTTATTATTTTATTTTTCGGAATTAACTGTGGTTGTGATAACTTGTGTGAGCACTTTTGTAAGTTTAGGATTAACAGCATTTGGATAATCTCTGTGGCTCTTTGGTCATTTGCTTCCAGAATTGACACTGCTAATTCCTTTAGATTTCTTCTTTCTCTAGATTTTCTACTTAGGTCTATTCATTCTCTTAACAGTGTTTGAATGACCTCTGCTCTGTTAAACATCACTTTTCTTTGAATGATTATATCCAGTTCAGAAATGTAAGTCATTTTTTGCTTATAAATCTTTGTCTTTTTTCATTAGGAATATGTTATTCCTAGATCTTCCCTCTTTTATAGAAGTAACAATATAGTCTGTTTTGAACTTGACTTTTTTTTTTTTGTATTTGAAATCTTTCTCTTGGACTTCTTGTGCCTATGCCTGTCCCCTTACCTCAACAGTCTGACTGTACTTTTTATGTAATTTTTTCTCTTGGGCATCTATTGATCCTGAGTATTTTGTGTGTTTGTGTGTGTGTGTGTGTGTGTATTTGTACTTGTTCATTTATATCTCTATTCTCAGTACCTGATTTGGGACTTTGTCCTTGAGCCTGGCTCCTCCCCTTCCCCACTCCATCTCTCCTGGACTCAAACATATGGACTCGAGAGACTGGTAGGCTTCAGGCTCCTATGGAATATCCTGATCTGATTATTAAAGGTTTCCTGAACTCACGTTATTTTTTCTTAAAAGAAGGCTGTTGGTCTCTGTGGGCCATCAGTGGTCTGAGTGCTGGTGGCTTCAGATTCTCCAAGATCATCTTTGATTATAAAGCTAGCCAACTTTCAGCCCTTTTTGCTAAATTTATGTTGAGCTCCTTTTATTAACCACCTGAATATATTTCGTTGTCTTTTCTGTGCAGTCCTTTTTAACCCATTCAGGTTGCACTAAATGAAGTAGATTACTGTAGTTTATCGTTGAATTTTTTAATCATTATTTGATCCAGGGCCCTTTATCAGATCTACGGAGGCATATTTGTAGAAGAGTAGGATTCCTTTATAATCTTTCATAGTATCTTCTTAACATAAAGTTAGTTTTAACTGATCAATTTTAAATCATCATTTCAAAAGCTAAAACTCATGTTTACTATGGAGAGATTTAAGACCTCTTTATAAATAGAAATTTAAGACCTACCTGTACTCTTCTAAGCAAATCTGTATTCTGGGGAAAGTTTATCTTCAGAGTTCTCTCACACCTCCTGGTGATGTCCTTATCAAGTCTCTTATTTTGTTAATGCTTTGTTCTCAGTAATATTCTAAGTTAACCTTAGGTGAGATGTCAGTAAAAAATTTGAAAGTACAAAAAGGGATAATGAATTAATCACAAATGGCATAGGGATTATTGGTACGAAGTAGAGATGTTTTGAATCCAGTAATATTCAAATCTTGCCACTTAGTTCCAGTACCATCTACTCATATGTATTTCTTTTGTACTCAAGTATTTATTTCAGCTTAATATGTGCTATTCCCAGGAGACAAATAGTATTATTAAGTTTTAACCTTTAATTTTTATTTTCAAAATGTAAATTAGATCTTGAAATTGAATTTTATATTTTTATAGCTCCTTATATAGCTTCTGTTGTGAATTTCTATAGAAATGCACTTATGTCTCTTTCACATAGACAACTCATTTTGGAAGGAGATCTTGCTGTGAAATTAAGTAGTATGATAACTTAAAGGAATGTTAATACTGTGGTAACAGTGGCTACTGTCTCAGTAGAGCCTCTGAATCAAATCACTGGAAAAGATCCAGAATGAAAAAAAAAAAAAAAGGAAATTGCAGAAACAGATTTTTCAAGGGTTGTTCTAAAAGTTTTCTGGTTCATCCTCTTGCTAAAACGCCACACTATTCATATTGATTTATTACATATTTAAGATATTTCTGAACCTAATTTATCATAGTGAGATTTGAGATTTGTTGTACTCTCCATATGTAGATTTGAAGGAAACACTTAGGAAAATAACTTAGGAAAAAACAAAAAAACAAAAAAACCGCATAGCGTACTAAATATCCACTGAGGCCAGTTTCCACTCCACTATTATATTTTTTTTTCCTCTTGAATCATTGGAATGAAAAATAGAAGTCCCTATCGTTGGAAATTTCATACAGGACCTATTATTTTATTTTCCTTTTCTCTACGTTTCTCCTATACTCACTGCCATCTAGATAGCAGCAGAAGTATAAGAAAAGTGAGATAAAGTATATGTCAACAATTAAAATCCATGGGATTTTTTTGATGGGTTGAGTTAGCACATTTTTCTGTGTGAACATTTAGAAATGAAAAAATTGTCTACATTTTGATGTTGAACACTTTTGGTAATAGTACATTACTTGCAACTTATATGGAATTTCATGTCATGGCTGTAATCTCCAGTGAGTATTTAAGATTATTGAAGTCCTAATGATTTATTTGAAAATAATGAAATATTTGAACTTTTGCCCTTTACTAAAACTTGTTTCTTTTTGAATGAAGGTGCAATTAATAATTTAATTCATGCTTCTCTCTCTCTCATTGATATCTTTTATTATTTTCTAGTACTTCTGTCATTTTAGAAGTATATCTAATGAATAAAAAATAATTTTTTTTATTCTGAAATAAAGATAGGTCAGAACTAACCTGAGTTTCTGATATGACCTGAGACTCATTGGTAGTAAAATTAGTGCTATATTTATAGTTACTCATTGTCTTTATAATTACTGGTTGATTCTGATTTTTCTTTACTGCCTATTATACATAAATGAGCTGCAAAATTTTTGTCTAAAATATACAAAATCGTTCAACATTAAATAATTTGGCAATAAAAGAAATACGAGAATTCATTAAGTGAGTTCTGCCTCATTTATACTTTATGAAATGCAAAAAACAATCATTTTAAAATCTCTACTCTACACTTACTATACTCATGAACTTGATAGTGATAAGTTGTAAGTAAAAGACGTAGGTAAACACACATATCAACTCCTTAATACTTTGTAAATTTAGCTAAAATGCTTCACTTCTCTGTATCATTTTTTTTCATCTATGAAAAGATGTTTCATAGATTGGTTGGACTAGGGCACATTTAAGGTCTCTTCTAGTTTTGAATCTACCATCTTTTGAATTCCAAATACCCTCTCATTTCTTGCCTTTTAGGGTCTAGAGTATTTTATTTAAATTTGTTTCTATATTATCCCGACTACTCAACGTATCCCTTCACTTTTTATAGGCCTTTTTACATCAATTACTTTTTTTCACGTAAAATATATTTCTATTTTAGTTATGTTTCAAAAAAGCAAGAAAAATAAAAGAAAAATGAAAGTATGTGTGCTTTAATCTGCGCTCAGAGTTCCTCAGTTCTTTTGATAGCTAAGTTTTTTGGAATTGTCTTAGATCACTTTGTTTCTCAGAACAGTTAAATCTTTCACAATAGGTCATCCTTACTACGTTGTTGTTACTGTGTACATTTTCTTCATTCTGCTCACTTCACTTTGCATCAGTTCATCGGTGCATCATTTTTCAAGTTTTTGTGAAACCATCTTCTCTTTATCATTCCAAATGGAATAATACTATTCTATTACAATTGCATACCACAATTTGTTCAGCTATGCCATAATTAATGAGCCTCCCCTCAATTTCTAGTTCTTTTCCACCATAAAAACAACCTTAAAGCTATTATTGTGATAAAAGGAACCAATTTACTCTTCTGTCCCATAAGAACCAGAAAGGGAAAAAGGCTTAATGTTCAAGTGAAAACAGGAGACTCGGGGAAATCTGTCATTGGCTTAACAAGATGCGCCAATACTTCTTCCATTCTTGTAAAATTGGAAAAAGTCTTTCTATTCAGAACCACTTTTCCATTAAGGATAACAACTTGGACTGATGATGAAAATCTCATTATGGTCACTTTATGAAGTCATATCACGCAATGACTACCAGGGTAACTCTGGGGAAACTCAGAATGACTTCATCTGGCATCTGCCTTGGTGCAGCAGCCAGCTCAGCACCAGGTAAGCTGCAGCATTCTAGCTTCTAGCTGAAAGAACCAGAGACCACAACACACACAGCCTCAAGTTCTCAGCATAAGATACATGGGACAGAGCCCCTGTGCCCCAAAAGCAGAGATTCACTTTAAAAGCTAGGAAAAAGGTAATCGTCATGATCAAGAAACAAACCAGAGAAGATCATAGAATCTTGATATGGGAACAAAGACCAAAAGATGAATACAGCGTTGAGACTATACTTACATCTGAAACCTCAGATGGGAATATGAACTGGTCTCAAGGCCAAAGAGCATTCTTGGAAGTTCTCAAGAAGGATTTTAAAAGCCAAATTAGAGAAGTAGAAGAATAACTGGTCAATGATGTTAAAAATAAGAAAAAAATAATTCACAGAAAAATTTAGAAGGAAAACTGGGCAAATGTGTAAGGAGACACAAAACCTAACTGGAACAACTGGAGAAACGGAAAAGGAAATGCAAAAGTTAACTGAAGAAAGCAAACTATTAAAAATTAGAATTGGGCAAATAGAAGCCACTGACTCTATGAGACATCTAGAATCAGTCAAACAGAATCTAACGAATGAAAATAAATAAGAGAAAATATAAAATTCCTCTTTAGCAAAACAACTGACCTGAAAAACAGATGTAGCAGAGAAAAATCTAAGAATTAATCTACTGGAAACGTCATGATGAAAAAAGAAGATCCTGGACAATACCTTCCAAGGAATCATCAAGGAAAACTTCCCTAAGGTCCTAGATGCAGAGGTCAAAATAGTCACCTCCTGAAAGATATTCCCAAACTGAAAACGCCAAGGAATATTGTTGCCAAATTCCAGAACTGTCAGGTTAGGGTGAAAATAGTGCAAGCAGCCAGAAAAAAAAAAAAACAAAACAAAAAACAAAAAACAACAACAACAATGCAAATATTGAGGAATTAGAGTCAGGATCACACAGGACCTTGTAACTTCTATATTTAAAGATTGGAGGAATTTGAATATGATGTTCCATAAGGCAAAGGAGCTTGGAGTACAACCAAGGGTCAATTACCCCACAAAACTGAGTACAGTATTTCGGGCAGGAAGATGGACCTTCAATTACAAAAGCAGATTTCTGGACCTTCCTGATGAAAAGACCAGAGCTGAAAAGAAACTTTTATCTTCAAATACAAGTCTCAAGAGAGGCATAAAAAGGTAAACAGGGGAAAAACAACAATTATTATTCAATACAGGCAAATTGTTTACATCCCTATATGGGAGGATACGTGTTAATCTTGTGAATTGAACATTTATTATGATTCTTAAAAGGTATGTACATAGATAGAAGGAGTGGGTATAAATTGACTGATGGGATGATAAAATGTGATCTAACGGCGTGAAAGAATTTTAATGGGACATGTGAGAAGGAGGAGGCAGAAAAAGGAAAATAAATCACGGGAAGAAGCATAAAAATATATTATAATAGAAGAAAAGACAGGAGGGAGATGAGCACTGCTTGAGATTTATTCTCATGCAATTTGGTTGAAAGAGGGGAAAAATACTGAGTTAAGGATAGAAATAAGAGTTGCCCTATAGACAGTAGGAGGGGGAAAGGGAAAAAAAAGGAGGAGGGCTGATATAAGGGAGGTAAGACTGAGGGAGGTGATGGTCAAAATTAAAACTCTATTGTGGAGGGGAAAGGAGAAGGGAGAACTAGAAGCATAATTGAGGGGAAAGAGAATGGAGAGAAAGACATAGATAGTAATCACAATTGTGAATGTGAATGGGATGACCTCTCCCATAAAAAAGAGGGGGAAAGCAAAATAGATTAAAACCCACAATTTAATAATAGGGTGTTTGCTAGTAACACATTTGAAAAAGGCAGATATACATGGGTAAAGGTAAAAGGTTGGAGTAGAATATATTATGCTTCAGTTGATGAAAAAAAAAAAGTTGGGGTAGCAATCCTAATCTTAGACAAAGGAAAAGCAGAAATGGATCTAACCAAAAAAGTCAAGTAAGGAAACTATATCCTGCTAAAAGTAACCATAGATAACAAAGCAATGCCATTACTAAACATATATGCACCAAATGTTATAGCATCCAAGTTTTGAGAGGAGAAGTTAAAGGGGGCTACATGAAGAAAGAGATAGCAAATTATAGTAGTGGGGGAACCTCAACCTTGCTATCTCTGAACTTGATAGATCTAACCTCAAAACAAACAAGAAATAATTTAAGGAAGTGAAAAGAACGCTGTTGATATAATAGAATTCTGGAGAAAATTGAATGAGTGTAGAAGGAAATATACTTTTTCTTGGTGGTACATGACACATATGTAAAACTGAACAGGAACTAGGGGATAAAAACCTCACAATCTTGTGCAGAAAGACAGAAATAGTCAATGCATCCTCCTTAGGTCATAATGCAATAAAAATTACATGTAATAAAAGGCCATGGAAAGGTAGACAAAAATTAATTTGAAACTAAATAATCTAATCCTAAAATAGGATTGGGTCAAAAAACAAATCATAGAAACAATCAATAACTTCGTTCAAGAGAATGATAATAATGAGACAGTCTACCAAAACTTATGAGATGCTGCAAAAGTATTTCTTAGGGGAAATTTTATTTCACTGAATACCTACATGAATAAAATAAAGAAAGATCATTTAAATGGGCATGTATCTGAAAAAGACAGAAAAAAGATCAAACTGAAAATTGTAAATGTGAAACTAGAAATACTGAAAACCAAAGGAGAGAATAATAAAAATGAAATTAAGAAAACTATTGAACTAACAAATAAAATTAAGTGGTAGTATTATGAAAAATCCAAGAAAATTGATAAAATTTTGGTCAATTTGATAAAAAAGAAAAGAAAGAAGAAAACCAAATCACCAATATCAGAAGTGAAAAGGGTGAACTAGCTTCCAACAAGGAGGAAATAAAAACAATAATTAGAAATTACTTTGCCCAACTGTATGCCCATAAATTTGACAATCTAAGTGAAATAAATGAATTTTAAAAATATGTGTGAATTGCCTAGATTAACAGAAGAGGACATTAAATACTTAAACAACTCCATCTCAGAAAAAGAAATTGAAGACCCCATCAACAAACTCCCTAGGATAAAATCTGCAGGGTCAGATTGATTTGCAAGCAGATTCTATGAAACATTTAAAGAAGAGTTACTTCTAATACTCTATAGACTATTTTTGAAAATTGAGGAAAAAGAAGTCCTACCATATTTTTCTTATGATACAAATATGATTCTGATACCTAAACGAGAAAGAGCCTAAACAGAGAAAGAAAATTATAGACCAATTTCTCTAATGGATATAGATGTAAAATTTTAAATAAGATATAAGCAAAAAGAATGCAACAACTTATCATGAGAGTAGTACTTTACGATCAGAAAGGATGTATACCTGGAATGCAAGACTGATTCAATACCAGGAAAACTATCGGCAAAAACTGACAGAAACCATGTGGTTATCTCAACAGATGGAGAAAAAACTTTTCACCGAATACAACATCCATTCTTACTGAAAATACTAGAAAGCATAGGAATAAATGTTGCCTTCCTTAAAATAATAAACAGTATTTGTCTAAAACCAGTAACAAGTATTACATGCAATGGGGATAAGCTAGATGCGTTTCCAATAAGGTCAGCGGTGAAAAAAGGATATATCCATTATCACCCTTGTTTTTCAATATGGTACTAGAAATGTTAGCTTTAGCAATGAGAGAAGAAAAAGGAATTGTAAGAATTAGAACAGGCAAATAAGAAACTAAATTTTCACTCTTTGCAGATGATATGACTACGTACTTAAAAAATCCTAGGGAATCAAGAAAATAACTCCTGGAAATAATAAACAACTTTGGCAAATTTGCAGGCTACAAAATTAATCAACAAAGATCATATGCATTTTATATATTACTAACAAATCCTAACAGGAAGAGGTAGAAAGAGAAGTCCTATTTGAAGTAACGGTAGATATTATAAAATATCTGGGAGTCTACCTGCCAAAACAAACCCAGGGACTACAGGAACACAATTACGAAACTCTTTTTGTGCAAATAAATTCAGATACAAGTAATTGAAAAAAAAACATTAATCGCTGATGTGTAGGCAAGGCTAATACAATAAAAATGACAATTCTATCTAAATTAATTTACTTATTCAGTACCATGTCCATTAAACTGCCAGAAAATTATTTTCTAGAGCTATAAAAAGTAATATCAAAAGTCATCTGAAAGAACAAAGGGTTCAGAATATCAAGGGAATTAATGAAAAGCAATGTGAGAGAAGATGGTCTACCCCTACCACATCTCAAATTGTATTATAAAGCAGCAATCATCAAAACGACTCGGTGCTGGCAAAGAAATAGCGGGGCAGATCACTGGAACAGTTTAGGTACTCAAGACAAAGGACTCAATGAATACAGTAGCCTACTTTTTGATTAATCCAATCATCTCAACTCCTGGGATAAGAATTCAAAAAAAACTGCAGGGAAAACTGGATAACAGTGTGGGGGAAACTCGACATAGACCAATGCCTGACCCTGTACACACAAATAAAGTCCAAATGGACATATGATTTTGGTATAAAGGCTAATACTATAAACAAATTAGGGGAACAAGGAATAGTGTACTTGTCAGATTTACAAGGAATGGAGAAATTTATGACCGAAAAAGAGATAGAGAACATTATAAAGAATAAAATGTATATATTTGATTATATTAAATTGAAAAGTTTTGCACAAACAAAACCTAATGAAACCAAGATTGGACGGGAAGCAGAAAACTGGGAAAGAATTTTTGCAACAGTGTCTGTGATAAAGGCCTCATTTCTAACACATATAAAGAACTGAGTCAAATGTACAAGAATACAAGTCATTCCCCAATTGATAAATGGTCAAAGTATTTGAACAGATAGATAGTTTTCACAGGAAGAAAATAAAGTTATATGTAGTCACATAAAAAAATGTTCTAAATCACTATTGATTAGAGAGAAGCAAGTCCAAACCACCTCATCACATGTATCAGATTGGCTAATATGACAAAACAGGAAGATGATAAATATTGGAAAAGATGGGTGAGAGTTGGAACATTAATTCATTGTTGATGGAGCTGTGAGCTGATCCAACCAGTCTGGAGAACAATTTGAAACTCTGTCCAAAGGGCTACAAAAATGTGCATACCCTTTGACCCATCACTATTACTTCTAGGACTGTATCCCAAAGAGATCATAAAAATAGAAAATGTCCCACATGCACTAAAATATTTATAGCAGCTCTTTTTGTGGTGGCCAAGAAATGGAAATTGAGGAGATGCCCATCAGCTGGGGAATGGCTGAACAAGTTGTTGTATATCAATGCAATTGAACACTGTTGTGCTATAAAAATTGATGAAGAGAAGCACTTCAGACATGCCTCCAGGCCTTATGTGAAGTGATGCTGAGTTACATGAACGGAAGTACAAGAACATTGTACACAATAACAGCCACAGTGCGGGAGGATAGTTTCTGATAGACAGCACTTCCCAGCAATGCAAGGACCTAAAACATTCCCAAAGGACTCTTGAAGCAAAATACCATCCACATCCAGATAAATAACTATGAAATTCGAATGCAGAACCAAGCAGATTATTTTCCTTTGTGTTATGTTTTGTTTGATTTTGATTTTTCTCATGTTTTCTCCTATCCATTTTAGTTATTCCAAGCCATATAACTAATGTGAAAATATAAAAATGCATATGTAGAACCTATATAAGATTTCATGCCAACTTGAGGAGGGACGGTAAAGGGAGGGGGAGAAAATTTAAGACTTATGAAAGTGATTGTTGAAAACCAAAGACAAATAACTTTATTTAAAAAAAAAAACTTTAAAGATGTAAAAAAAAAACTAAACTAAATTTAAAGAAAAAAGAAAATGCAAATATTTTTTCTTTAAATTAATGTTAAAAATACTTTGAAGATCCTGAGGATGCAGTTAAATAGATCATTACAGGAAGACAGGGTGAGAGAAAGGTTCAGATGGATAGGGATGAGAATGTGGAGAGATGTGATGGCAAAAGGCGTTTTTGTCAGAATATTTCATAATGGCTTTGAGCTGCACAGATAAGGGCAGCAGGGAGTAAATATATGCTAGCCATATGGAAGAATGAGTACAAAGTAAGGAGAAACTTGTCAATTATCAGGACAAAAGTTTTCATTGGAACAGTAGTATAATATTGATTTAGTAGTACAGAAGGGTTTTCCAGAAAAAAAAAGTTGTTGTGTTATTGGTAACTAGGGAATTCTCCTCCTGAAAATCACTTCCATCTTTGTCAACCCGATATAAAAAAGACACTCAAAGTAGCAAAAATTAGAATCATTAATCGAGGCAAAGAAATTGCAATCAGAGACCCCACACAGCACGGAATTCTTGGAGTGCCCAGAGGGACAGAAAGCAGAAGGTTAAATAGGGAAGGTGTCTCAGGTAAAACACAGACTTGGGAAACTGTTACATAAGTGGTTTTGCATAACAAGTCAATAGAAAAGACTGGGGAGGTCAACGCAGGGAGTGATGATATCTGGTCATAACTGCCAGCTCCCGGTGCAGCAATGAGGAGTTTCCAGAGATATCACAAGACTAGATCCAAACAGTTTGTATCTGCTCTGATTGTAGGATAAGTGGATGCAGGGTGTGATAGCTGTTGTTTATGACAGCATTCCGTAGCTTGATTTGAGGCTATGATCACAATGGGAAGAAAGTGATCTTTAAGTTTTAGGCAATAGACACACTTCAACCTTAGCAATGTTTTACTTGTTTATATAATAAACTGGTGGCAGTTAGCAGTGAATTCACATATTTTATTAAGGTTAGGGCAAGAAGAAAGCCATTATCTCTTGAATTCAATAAAACGTCAACTAAGCCATGTATATAGAACTGTCAAAACTATTACTTAATAGTAATTAAATTGGAATGACTGAGTCAATAATTGGAGTCTAATACATGCTATTTTAATTTCATACATGTGAATTGGTTCTCATGTTTGAAGTTAGTTTATGGTAATTTAAAAAAATCACAGTGGAAGACTTTTTAGTTCTTTTAAAAATACATCCTTAATGGGTGGGTTTCATGGTGGCACAGGGAAGCTAGGGATGGGGTTCTGGGCCACATCACTGTGCCTGAGCTTCTGAGCCATGACTCAGCCTGCGGGTGTCATGGGGCCTGTCTGAACTTGGCTTGGAGTAGAGGGAGAGTCTCGGAAAGTGGAGCAGAACCAGTCCTGGGAGGAGGGCCCTGGCCCAGATACTGACCCTTCCCCTTCCCCCCCCCCCCCACCACTCACACCCTGCCCGAGTATTCCACTGATCCCTTTAAACAATATGAAGAGGAGAAAGTAGAATTTTAAGGAAATTGACCTCCATAAAGAATGGCCTTCTTAGATAACCCAACAGTCATCCTGGCTCATATCCAGCAATCTCATGTGACCGGGGATGACATGGGGATGTGTGAGATCATCCTAACTGATCGTGATGTAGATCTGGAAAAGTTTCATCCACCTTTGGTGCCTGGAGATGGTGGCTCAGAAATTCCAGGAAGCAGTGTTGAAACTCAGGGCTGGGTCTATGCTCAACATGTTGAGAATACCTCAGGTTGGGACTTTTGCATCAGAAGACACTCAAACATAGCTCAAAGATTAGAGAGACTTCAAAAAAGAGAGACAAAACCAGATAAAATGCAAGAATGTCCCATAAAAAGAAAGAAATGCTTCTCGTTCAACAAAGGAGCTCAGTTCATTTTTTGAAAAAAAGAACTTCAAAGTCAAGTCTTCAAGTGTAGGGAAGCCATCGCTCCTCTCTGTGCACCTAGAGCAGTGCCCTCTCCGACTAAATGATTCTTTTAATGAGTATTCCAAATTTGATGATAAGGGCCACGTAGAGACCACTGCAACCAAAAAAATTGACGGCTACCTTGCACTGCACACAAGCCAAGACAGACTGTTACTAATGACAGTTGTGACCATAGCACATGCCAAGGTGTATGACCTAATCAGACTAATCTGCTGGCAGTATACAAGTGAAAGACGAGAACCCAAGCTCAATGACAACGTTAGTGCTTATTGTCTCCATAGGCTGAGGACAACGGTGAGGTTGACATAGACTTCCCTCTCCTGGATTCCAATGAACCCATTCGCAAATTTGGCTTCAGCACTTTGGCCTTGGTTGAGAAGTCCTGGTCTTGCAGTGATTCTTTCTTTGAATAAATTCTGCTCATGTATTCTTCCTTATTCAGTTGGACAGTACAAAGGTTACCATGAAAGATATCTTACAGAAGGCCCTGAAGCTGAGGAAGGGCTCTCAAAGGGATTCAGGACCTCAGTATCACCAGGAAAAACAGAGTGAGCCTAAAGTGCCCATGGACTTAGAATGCACTCTGGAGTCAGAGCACTTTGGAGTTCTGCCTTGTGCAAGAGAACAGCTCCAGGGGAGAAGGAATTTCAGAGGAGGATCCTCACACTAACATAGCCATAGTCCAAGATATTATGTTCAGTCACCATTACAAGTCTTTCAAAGTTAGCATGATTCACAGACTCAAATTCAAGACGGATGTGCAGCTAGGTATCTCTGGAGGTAAACTGGAGATAGACCCCATCACTAATCAAAAGGCCAGCACAAAGTTATGAATTAAGCAGAAGTCCATTTCAATTGATTCTGACATGCTGTGTGCCTGCAACCTTGCTGAAGAAAAAAGCCCAAGTCACGTGATGTTTAAACTTACCTTTCTAAGCAATCATGACTACAAACATTTCTACTTTGAGTCAGATGCTGCTACTGTCAACTAGACTGTGTTGAAGTTGAACTATATCCTGAATTCCCGAGCAAGCACTGCCCGGGATGATTACTTTGCTTAGCAACAAAGAAAACTGAGCAGGAGAACAAGCTTTAGCTTCCAGAAGGAGAAGAAGTCGGGACAGCAATAATGGCTAGAACAAAAACACTGATGGGTCACCTTTCACATCAGCAGCAGCAACAACAGCTCCACTCAGCCTTGGTGGACACCAACACGGGAAGGCCCTAGGCTCTCTACAGTTTCTCATGGTTGAAAGATCCTGAGCAGCATATTGGGGATGAAATGGAACCCAGAACTTGGTGGGCCACCCTGTGCCATTTTGACTGGAACCCCTTCAGACTCGAGTAAGGATGGCAGATATTTGTACGAGAAGCCAGACAAGATCACATGCTGGGTGAACTGCATTATGTAGCACATAAAATCACACAAAAAGAGTGACTTCTACATTTTTTCACAGTTTGATTACAAAACATTGATATGTAGAAGAAAGAAGTCACTTAGAACAAGATCGAATGTCTTCAAGTTAATACAAAACAAAATGCATACTTTTTTCTTGTAATAAACTGGCATAATCTTAAAAAATAATAGCTAATTCTGATTTAGTTTAGTGCACATTGGCAGAACAATATGATTTTCATGATCTTTCTAAAACTTAAAGAATACACAACATTTGAACACGTGTTAGAGGGTAACTTAGTTTTGTGCTATTGATGATCTAAACTATATTCCTTGCAACTACAGGCCTTTGTTTCTGTCTTGAAATACACAGAACTGATAAAAGGTTAAGGACAGCTAGGTGAATTCACTTGAGATATCTTCTGAGTATCAAGAACATGTTGAATTTGTGATAAAGACAAAAATATCACGATTATCTTATTTTCATTTCCAGTGTAACACCAATACCTTAATAGAAGCTGAATTAAAAACCTTTAGACATCTTATTTAAATGTGGGTCTTTAACTTTCAAGATTTTTCTCTTTGATGAATGGTCCTTTGGCTAACTGTGAAATATCTGCTAGAGATGTCTTACCATATATATCCCAATTTAAAAACTTGATTGAAACAGTGCCAGATGTTTTAGAAATATAACTAACTATATAAACTAGAGCTATGGACACCTTATTGGACTCATTAATGGAGGATAATAGCCACATGCATATTTAGCATTTATACTTACAAAATACTTTACATAGATGTACTAATTTTATGTTCATAAATCCCTGTAAAGTAGACAGGGGTACTGAATTAAATGAATAATTCTTCATCTACTTGTTTTCCCTATTTGGATAGTTAGGTCACACTGATTTATGTAAGTATGCATATGATTTTGGATGTGCTGCAATATTCAGGGCTACATTCCCAAACAAGCGCAATATCATTTGCAAAATGTAATAAATCCCCATCTATCAGGAATTTCACTTACATTTTGGTTTTTATGCTTCTTAACCTTCATGATGCTGGCAAGTATATTTGATGAGCATACATTTAATATGCATTTAATGCATCACTTGAAATTAATTATTAGAGAACTCATAAAATGGTTAAATAGAAAAAAAACAAGCAACAGCAAAAGCAAAGGAATGAAAAATGCCTGTTGCCTAACTGTGATATGCCGTTGCAAAGACAACCTCTAGGCCTAAGGTGGTCCATCAATAAATATTTATACCTTAGGCAGACAATGGATGGACAGTGAGCTGGACTCAGAGATGGAGTACGGCAAGCTAGATTATCCTTGGGAAATGGTGCATTACTTTAAATAACTCCATGTTTATTCATGAAATAAATATTAATTATCAAAGCATTAATATTCTTTCAGGGATATCATATAGATATGAATGATGAAATAGCAGAATATATGAAGAAATAAAGTTGTAGGTCATCCAAAGCACAATGAAAAGGTTCATGGTGTATCCAGATAGCCTGCAACATGTTACCAAAGAAGGTGTACATGTGCTGATGAGATTACAGATCCATCACAGCAATTTGAACACTCTGATTATGATTCCTCAGAGATTAAATAACTTCTTCAGTATCACACAGCTAGTAATACTGGAGCAGATATTTGAACCCAGATCATCTGATATTAAGGTCAGAACATTTTCCAATATTCCTCATTGCCTGTGATGAATCTCAGAGATTTGACTGGAGTCAATGTTTTATATATTCGTCATTTTTAGTAGTACTTTGAGTTTTGCCTGTTGTATGAGGTGTTTATTTTCATTAAGAATCCAAATGCACAGTATAAGAATATATGTGTGTGTGTGTGTGTGTGTGTGTGTGTGCTTATAAAGACAAATGAAATAGGCTATTTCATTAATTTATCAAGTAACTATAATTAGTGAAGCCAATTTTTCTCCTTTAAGTATGAGAAGCAAGTTAATATAGCAGCGTGAAAGGATGGCTTAGACACTGCTAAGGATATTTATGTTGTATGAAGTTATATAAGGATTAAGATAGTATGGAGTCTAAGGGAAAGTTATTCCAGTTTGCCTATGTGCTTCAATTTTATTTTCTTTCTTCTGAGAAGTCAAAAAGGAATTTGGGGGCTACTCCACAGTTCCTCTTCATCCTTAACACTTTCTTCCTTTCTTACTTGGCTTTTGTTTCCTCATCTTTCTCTCAGAGTCTTCTCTTAAGCAAAATTTCTGAATATTTATTTTCTCATACTTATGGGTGTACATGTTTTCTCCCCTCATAGAATGTAAGATTTATTTGAAAATAAAGTCAACAACGATTTACTATGGTGTCAATGGTCCAGGAATGCCGTCATGCCTCTCAACTCTCTGCTCACATGAACTTGCCACTTAAATGTGAAATTTTGACAATAAGCTTTATATCTTTTGGTTAAGACAATATTCTATTTCTGAATGCAAATATGCCTGCTCTGAGAATAAATATTGATTAATCTCCTTTTACAGATGAGGACAATGAGATAAACAGGGCTAAGTCACCAAGACAGTAAGTATTTAAGGCTGAATTTGGACTCACATCTTTCTGAGTCCAGGCACAGCACTCTATTCCCTGTGCCACCTAGCTGCCCTAATAGGAGGGTTATAACTTTTAAATAAAATTTATAGAGGAATCAACTAGTATTGAATATAATTAAAGAAATATAATGAATAAAATAAGCAGAGATAACAAGGAAGAGTGCAGATATGAAATCTTGGAGTGGGGAAGACCTGAGTTCAAAGACTATGTGACATTGGCTTTATGACTATGGACACTATCGCTTAGCTTGCCATTGAATTAGGTAAAACTCTAACACTATCTGTAGGCCAGAGGAATTTTCTTCTCCAGAAATTCCCCAAACAAATGAAACTGTAGACCTGGACACTACTACCTCTCCCTCTGCCCCTACCTCCCAAAAAATAAAGCAGAGCCTCAAAATAAGTTTTTAAAAAAAGATAATTTAAAATGAGAAAACTAAAGTCTTAGTGAAGTTTTAATCCTTAATGACTTAAAACTGTGGTAAGATTTGACACTTTCAAAAAGTACTGCATACCACAAGTTGTAAAGAAAGGAGTTTTTTTGGTGAATACTTTTTTCTAGTCATTTTATTTATCTTGTTTCTCCTTTTGAGTTTTCAGAGGAAGTAACATAACGTGGATTTTTAAACATTTAATGAAGAATATTCATATACTTACCTAACATCTCTCTTCTCACTGTCCTCCAGCTTCACTGCAGACAAACACATATCTTACCAGTAATGTCTAGTCCAATTGGGCTTCACCTGGCTTTAGCTGAAAAATAAGTTTGATTTTCCTTGGATTACTATATCTTGACTATTTATGAGTGCAAAAGACAAAACCCATAAGTATGTCTGTCTACCTACCAATCTATCTACCTACCTACCTATCTATCTATCACCTATCTACAATTTGTTTAAATGTAGGTGGATATGAAACACGTAAGTGCTAAATCATGAAGATGCAGTCCACTCAGTAATTTTTGGAAAGAGTGCAGCCAACATGGTGGAGCAGACTGGACAGACCTGTTGTAGCTCTCCCTTCAAAGCCCACGAAATACCTATAAAAATGACTGAACAAATTCTAGAGAATCATAAGCCACAAAAAGGCAGAGTGAAAGAGATTTCCAGCCCAAGACAGCCTGGAAGGCATCATCCTGTTTTGTCATGTTATTCAATCTGATAGGTGTGATGTGGAAACTCAGAGTTGTTTTGATTTGCATCACTCTAATCAATAGTGATTTAGAGTATTTTTTTCATATGACTATAAATAGCTTTAATTTATTCCTCTGAAAATAGCCTGTTAATATTCTTTGACCATTTATCAATAGGAGAATGATGTATTCTTGTACATTTGACTCAGTTCTCTCTATATTTTAGAAATGAGATCTTTATCACAGACACCAGTTCAATAATTCTTTCTCAGTTTTCCACTTCCCTCCTAATCTTGGTTGCATTGGGTTTGGTTGTGCAAAAGCTTACCAACTTAATTTAATCAGAATTATCCATTTTTCACTTCATAATGTTTTCTACCTCTTGTTTAGTCAAAAATTCTTCCCTTCTCCATAAATGTGATAAATACACTATTCTTTACTCCAAAAATTTGTTTATAGCATCAATCTTTTTACCTAGTTCATGTACCCAGTTGGATTATATTCTTGTGCATGGTGTCCGGCATTGGTCTACACATAGTTTCCACCACATTGTTAGCCAGTCTTCCCAGCAATTTGTGTCGAACAGTGAGTTCTTATCCCAGAAGTTGGGTTCCTTGGGTTTGTCAAACAGTAGAGTGCTATATTCATTGACTATTGTTTCTTGAGTACCTAAACTAATCCATTTGTATACCTTTCTATTTATTAGCCAGTATCAAGTGGTTTCGATAATTGCTGCTTTATAATACAATTTGAGATCTGGTAGACCTAGGCCACCTTCCCTAGTATTTTTTTTTTCATTAGTTCCCTTGATATTCTGAACGTTTTGTTCTTCCAGACGAATTTTGATATTATTTTTTCTAGTTTTGCAAAATAATTATCTGATAGTTTGATTGGTATGGCAATGAATAAGTGAATTAATTTAGGTAGAATTGTAATTTTTATTATATTCATTCAATCCACACATGAGCAACTGATATTTTTCTGCTTACTTAGATCTGATTTTATTTATGCGAGAAGTGTTTTGTAATTTTGTTCATATAGTCCCTGAGTTTGCTTTGGCAGGTAGACTCACAAATATTTTTGTCTGCAGTGTCTACAGTACCTTTAATGATATTTCTCTTAGAAATTCTGGAGATTTATAGGGTTTATTTTTAACTTGCAACTTTGCCAAAGTTGTTCATTGTAGATTTTTCCTTGATTCTCTGGGTATTCTCTAAGTATATCATCATATCATCTGCAAAGAGTGATAACTAAGTTGCTTCTTTGCCTCTTCTTATTCCTTCAATTTCCTGTTCTTCTCTTATTGCTACAGCTAACATTTCTGGTACCATATGAAAAAATAGTGATGATAATGGACATCCTTGTTTCACACCTAACGTTATTGGAAATGCATCTTGCTTATCTCCATTGCATATAATGCTTGCTGAAGGTTTTAGGTAGAAACTGCTTATTATTTTATGGAAAATTCTATTTATTCCTATGATCTCCAGTGTTTTCAATGGGAATGAATGTTGTATTTTTTCAAAAGCTTTTTCTCCATGTATTGAGAATAATAATTGGTTTTCTGTTAGTTTTGTTGTTGATATGATCAATAATGTTAATAGTTTTCCTAATATTGAAGCAGCCCTGCATTCATCGTATAAATTCTACCTGATCATAATTTATTATTCTCATGATAAGTTGCTGTACTATTTGTGCTAAAATCTTATTTAAAATTTTTGCATCTCTACTCATTAGAGAAATTGGTCTACAGTTTTGTTTCTCTGTTTTGACTCTTCCCGGTTTAGGTATCAAAACAATATTTGTATCATAAAAAAGAATTTAGGAGGACTCCTTCCTCTGTTTTCGCAAATAGTCTATACAGTATTGGAATTAACTGTTCTTTAAACGTTTGAAAGAATTCACTTGTGAATCCATCTGACCCTGGAGAATTTTTCCTGGGGAGTTCGTTGATGGCTTATCCAATTTCTTTTTCTGAGGTGGGATTATTTAAGTATTCAACTTCCTCTTTGTTAGTCTGGGCAATTTTTATCTCTCAAAATCATTACTCATCATTTGGATGATCGATTTTATGGGCATACAGTTAGGCAAAGTAATTTCTTATTATTGTTTCAATTTTCTCCTCATTGGAGGTGAGTTCACCCTCCTCATTTTTGTTATTGTTAATTTGGTTTTCTTCTTTTTTCAATCAAATTGACCAAAGGTTTATGAATTTGTTCTTTTTCAAGCATTATCAGCTGCACGCCTAATTCATTCATCTCCTCTTTCTCTATTTTATTCATGTAGGCACTCAAAGATATAAAATTTCCCCTAAAAACTGCTGGTGCAGTATCCCATGAAATTTGGTAGGTTGCCTCATTATTGTCTTTTTCTTGAACGAAGTTGTTGATTTTTTTCTATAATTTGTTGTTCAATCCACTCAGTCTTTAGGATTACATTGGACACTTTCCAATTAGTTTTTGGTTTATGTTTCCATGGCCTTTGATTAAATATAAGTTTTATTGCATTATGGTCTGAGAAGGATGCAATGACTTTCTTTGCCTTTATGCACTGGATTGTGTGGTTCTACGGCCTAGCACATGGTCAATTTTTGGATATGTGCCATGTACTGCTGAGAAAATGGTATGTTCCTTTCTTTCCCCATTCAATTTTCTCCAGAGATCTACCTTATCCAGATGTTGAGGGCTAGGATGGAGTGTGGTGTCGAGTCCAGGCCAGAACTTCAGGAAAGTCTGTTCTCTGAGACTGTGCTCATTATCATCAGGTATTGTTCTCTATAATCCCCTGATTTTGGTATCTCCCTGAGACAAACAAAAGAACTACAGAATACAACCGATATGTAAAATAGATGAATGCCCTCTATGCTAACATTCTTTAAGACAATAAGACTGAGCAAATTACTAGGGAGGGAGAGGAGTAAATTGTCAGGTAGACTTGCAGATTTTATATTTAAAAACCTGGATCCTCAGATCAATAAATGGAGTTGTCTTATCTTTTCACGCCTGCCTGTGTCTTTCTTCTTCACCTCTTCATCGAGCCACGTGGAGAAGCTGGCTGTCTGCCACATCCAGAGTTCTATTCACCTCTTTAACTTCTTTCTTGTTTATTTTGAGGTTAGATTTATCAAGTTCAGAGAGGGAGTGGTTGATGTTCCCCACTAGTATAGTTTGCTGTCTATTTTCTTCCTGTAACTCCCTTAACTTCTTCTCTAAGAATTTCTATACCACTTGCAGCATATATGTTTAGTAATTCAATTGCTTTGTTGTCTATGGTGTCTTTTAGCAGGATACAATTTCCTTCCTTCTCTCTTTTGATTGGATCTATTTTTGTTTTTGATTTGTCTGAGATTAGGATTGCTACCCTTGCTTCTTTTACATCAGCTGAAGCACAAAATATTCTGCTCTAACCTTTTACCTTTACACTGTGTGTATGCCCCTGTTTCAAATGTGTTTCTTGTAAACAACAAATTTTTGGATTATGGTTTTTAATTCATTCTGCTGTCTGCCTCTGATTTATGGGAGAGTTCATCCCATTGACAATCATAGTTATGATTGCTATTCATTTCTTTCCCTCTATTCCCTTTCCCCTTCTTAATCTTTTAGTTCTCCCTTCTCCCTTCGCCTCCACAACAGAGTATTAATTTTGACCACTGAGTCCTTTAGTCTTCCCTCTCTTCTTTCAGGCCCCCTTCCTTTCAATCACCTTTCCCCTTACTACTTCTTCCCTCCCTTTTAGCCTCACCTCCCTTTTCTTTCCCCCTTCCCCTCCTACTGCCTGTAGAGCTAATTATATTTCTGTACTTAACTGAGTTTTGTGCACCCTTCTTGAATTCACTAAGATGAGTGTACCTCTCCCACAATGCTCATCTCCTTCTCCTCTTTACCTCTACTGCAATCTATTTTTGTGCCTCTTCCTCTGTTGAAATTTATTTTTTTCTTCATCCTTCTTTTCTCATCTCCCATCATAATCCCTTTGCACCGTTAAATTACATTTGTTGTCATCACATCATTTAATTTATACCCACTTCCTTTATCTATGTATATCCCTTTTACATTTCATGATAAATACGCAGTTCTCAAGATTAACAAGTAGCATCTCCCCTTACACGGTTGTAAACTGTTTGCCCATATTGTGCAACAAGTTGTTTTTTTTGTTTTTTTTTTTTTTTATTGAGTTCTGGCCTTTTCATCAGGAAGGTCTAGAAATTCCTTATTTCATTGAATGTTCTTTTCCTTGCTTGAAATATTGTGCTCAACTTTTGTGGGTAATTAATGCTTGATTGTAGACCCAGCTTCTTTGCCTTATGGAATATCATATTCCAATTCCTTCAATCCTTTAATGTAGAAGCTGCAAGGTCCTGTGTGATCCTGACTACAGTTCCTCGATATTTGAATTGTTTCTTTCTTGCTGCCTGCAGTGTTTTCTCTTTCACTTGATAGTTTGGGAATTTGGTAATGATGTTCCTTGGTGTTTTTAGTTTGAAGTTCCTTTCAGGAGAAGAATGGTGAATTCTTTCGATGACTATTTTGCCCTCTGGGTCTAGGCCTTCTGGACAGTTTTCCTTGATGATTTCTTGGATGATATTGTCCAGGCTCTTTTTTCATTATGGCTTTCTAGTAGACCAATAATCGTTAGATTTTTCTCTCCTGGATCTATTTTCTAGGTCAGTTGTTTTTCCAGTTAGATATTTTACATTTTCTTCTATCTTTTTATTCTTTAGATTCTGTTTGACTGAGTCTTGATATTTCTAGGATTCATTAGCTTCTACTTGCCAAATTCTATTTTTTGTCAAATAGTTTTTTCCCCTTAACTTTTGCATCTCCTTTTCCATCTGTCTAATTCTTTCTTTTAAGGATTTATTTTAATCAGGTAGGCTTTGTACTTCCTTTCCCATTTGTCCAATTTTCCTTTTTAAGGAGCTCTTTCTTTCAGTGAATTCGTTTTTCATACATTTAAAATAATTGGCCAATTTTTCTTCTATTTCTCTAATTTGGAACTTAAAATTCTTCCTGAGCTCTTCTAAGAAGGCTCTTTGTGCTAACCTCTTTGGTATTTGCCTTTTGGTCCTTGTCCTCATAGAAAGATTCTATGGTCCTTTCTGTTTTGCTTCTTACTCATGATAATAACCTTTTTCCTGGTTTTTAATGCTTCTGTGGCACAGAGAGCTCTGACTCACAGTTGAGTGTCCAAAACTTGAGACCTTTTGTGTTGTGGCCTCCAGTTCTTTCAGCTAGAACTAAAATGCTACAGCTTACCTGGTGCTGAGCTGCCTGGTGTTTGAAAGCAGAGACCAGGGTGAGGGTTTATTGGTTTTCCATTCAGTTTTCCTGGAGCTATCTCGTTAATGTGAGGGAGGGGTGTTCTGGTCACAGGACGTCTCCTCTCCTGAGCTAGAGCATAAGCAAGCTCAACTGTCTGCGCTATTGTCTTTCTGATTCCCCTGGGGTGCTGAGGCACATTAGGGGTCCTGATGTTGACTGGCTTTACTCCCCTGGTGTTCAGGATCTTCTCCCAGTTTGTTGAAGTGGGGCTGTCTGGGACAACTTTGATCCTTCACTGGTTGCCCTTGGCCACAGCAAGAGGAACATTCCTTAGCAATCTGTTAGCCTCATGGGCTGAGATTCTGTTTACCCCTTCTGCTTCTTTTCCCGTTCCAGGGATTTTTCCTGGGGAAATATTCTCTGGGCTCCTCAAACTGAACTTCCTGAGGGAGATTTGGGCAAGAGTTCTCAGAGTACCTGCAACCTTAAAGGGGTACAGGGAAAATTTATATAGTATATTCTCTGGGAAACATATGCCAAATATGCTAACTAGGTGTTTCGGTGTGTGATTAAGAAGTGGTTAATGAATGGTCAGTTCTTAAAGGAACATTCACTTTTGGTAACTACTGCCCAGATATTTACCCAAAATACAACAGGAAATAGCCCAAGGTGGGGCAGCTACCTGGAGATGTGGTTTTAGGCCTGAAACATCACAGAGTTAACCAATAGTCAGGGTTGGCTTGAAAATACCAGGTTGCTCTCATCAATCGCTTGTTAGTCAAGATAAATATAAGGGAGTATACTTATGTCTAAGTCTAGGATATATGTGATTGATCAGTGAGTAGTAAATATCATTAAGACCCAAAGCAGCCAGTTCAGTCAGTACACAGCTGGTTCAAAATAATGAGCTCTATAGATGCAGCTGGCTACTATGTCAGGAAGGGAGATATCAGTTTTTCCTGTGGCAGTCTGTGTCCTTGGGCTGAGGAGAAATTGTCTGGGATAGTATTTTGAGGCTAGGGAGAAATGTGAGTTTTGAAGTGAAATGTGATTTTAGAATTTGGGCCCAAGTACATGCAGTCAAACACCCCATTACTACAAGGGAACAATTACTGAGTATTAACAAATTTTTCAAAGGTAAAACATTTGCAGAGACGTCTAAGTTTCAATCCTCAGGGTAAAGTTAAAAATGAAACAAGATGCAGTACTTGATGGGGCTCAGGTCCGCCATGTCAGTTTTGAGCCTCTGCCACAACATGTCATGTATTCCTCCATGGTTCTGGTAGTTGAGTTTTTAATCTTATTTTGTCTGGGACTGGCTCCTTCAAGTCACTTCCTGCCCATCTCCACACCATCCAAGTTTATCACTCCCCGTGTCCAGCATTTCTTTATGTGTTGTCTTCCCCATTAGAACATAAAGTCCTTTAAGAAGGGAACTCTCTTTCTTACATGAATAACATCATTCTATGATGACTATTTAAGAAATGGGAAGCTAACTTGTATAGTGGGTAGTTTGTCTAGCATAGATTCAGAAAGACTCATTTTCCCAAATTCAAATCTGGCCTCAAACACTTACTACTTCTGTAACCCTGGTAAAAAATATTTAATACTCAGCCTCAGTTTCCTCATCTGTGAAATGGGCTGAAGAAATAGCAAACTACTCTAGTCCCTTTGCCATGAAAATCACAAACAGTGTCACCAAGAATTGTACCCACCTGAAAACTAGTGAACAACATTTAAAAAATGCTCCATCTCTTTTTATCTTTCTCATTCTGTCTCTTTGTCTCTCTCTCTATCTCTCTGTCTCTCTGTCTTTATGTATGTATATATGTTTCTGTCTCTGTTCCTCTTCCAAGTTCAGATGTGCATTTTCCTTCTCTTGAGTTTGTTAACAGAATATCTGTTGTAATTACATTATACTCCAATTCTTTTCAGTTTTTAATAGATTTAAATCAGTCATCAGGTTGCGTTGAATGATATAAGATAATGATGATGCTGGATGTTATAAGATGTGTCTTCACCTGAAGTTACTTAGTGTACTCATTTCAACTTGTACTTTTTCAAGTATTGTATAATTAGCCATTACGATATATAAAATACAATATTTTTTCTCAAAGTTCTTGGCTTCTAAGAATTCAAAATTATTTTCAAACTTATCGTGTTTCCATTTCTTTCCCTTACCTTATCCTAAATAGGTGGTGTTTATTTGTTTTTGGATTGTAGAAACTGATGCTAAAAAAAGATGAGAACGATTTCCTCTCTGTAGCCCTATATCCTTCCTTACGTAGGTTGAACCTGACCTGGAAGGTAGAAATTTTAGATAAGGTTGAAACTTAACTATATGGTGGAAATTATGAGTAATCTAGTACAAGACTGATTTTAATAGAAATAGTTATAAATAATAGAGAGGAAACATATTAAAATGAGACTGAATTTAGAAAGTTGAAAAAAACGACACTGCTGGTTAATAGCACATAACTCAACCAGTTAAATGGACTTGTGTGCTAGAAAATGGTAACAATTTAGAATTAAAGTAACTATTGAGAAATCTAAGATACAGAAAACAATTTTCTGTTTTTATTTTAATTTTTATTTACCAAACAACAGAAGGTGATAATATTTCATTCTTTTGGTGTGAGTTAATTTCCTTTGTTACCGGTGATTCGAGGGTAGAGATTAAATTGACTGTATTTTATCAGAACAACAAAACAAAACTAGTATTACAACAAAGAGAAGAAAGTATGAAAACAAATTACTGAGCTCTAAAACCCATAATTTGGTTAAACAAACCTAAGGGAGTGATATAAAATAAGCAGTTAGATAGATGGATAATATATACCTTTGACAACTAAAAAAAGTTAAATGAGAAAACTTTTAGTTTGTATGCTATATAGGAATACATATAAGGGAAAGAAATCCACATTCCTAGAGAAAATGCCATTTCCTTTACTCATCATGGCATAATTGTGATGACTCTGGATTCTTAAAGTCTATGCTAGTAGAGCAAATGATCTTGACAATTATGTGGCACAAACATATGTGTCTCAATCCTTGACTCCCCCATTCAATAAATTTCAGGAGATCCCTATCACCTAAAAGATCAAATGTAAAATTCTGAATGCCTTCAACTTCCTTCACAGGTTTTCCTACTCTTCCAGTTTTCATTCATCTTATTACCACTCACATTTACCTCACGTTTCATATACTTTATGATTAAGTAACACTGGCCTTCTTGCTATTTTTGCAAAAGATATTGAGCACTTTTTGTGGCTGTAGCCCGTACAACACCTTCCATCCTCAGCTCCACCTTGGTTTTCTTGGCCTTTTTCAAGTCTCAGCTAAAGTCTTATCTTCTATAGGAAGCCTTTCTTGATTCTTCTTAAGGATAGTGTCTTCCATTTATTGATTAACTCCAATTGACTCTGGTTATATCCTGTTTATGCAACTTATTTGCATGTTATTTTTCTTATTAGATTGTGAGCTCACTGAGAGCAAGGACTGTGTTTTAACTTTCTTTTTATTCCAAACACGTAGCATTGAACACTTGACTATGTCTGATAATGGACTTCAATATCAGTATAAGACAATCAAAGAAAACTGTGGAAAGGTTTATCACCTGGATGACGATAAGATAAGGAACTTTTTTTTTTTTTTTTTTTACCATAGCAACTCTTGTAGAGGGTCTACAATCTTGATAAGTAGAGTGAGTAATCCCATTTATTAAAATGCATATCTTTGACATCAGATCATTGATACTGATTTAAAAGGAGACCTCAGAGGCCAGTTAGTCCAATCTCTTCATTTTACAGATGAAAAAGTTAAAGTCAAGGGAGGTTAAGTGACTTTTACAAGGTTCTGCATCATCAAAGCATCTAATATATGATCCAGACTTATGCCCTCTGATGATTTTAAATCAATTACTTTTAAATATGAAAATATTATCAGGTAAGTTCTCATTACAAAAGAACTCCTAAAGTACACCCTATCTTTCTATAGAAAGCAGCAGAATTATACCACAGAGTATAGTTTTATAGAAGCTACATTTTAATTTGCCAATATTGGGAATAGGGACAGCTTTTTCTACATAGTTCTGTTTCTTTCATTTTGTTATTGGGCAAAAAAAAATATATGTTGTTTAGACCTTCAGTATATGACCTCATCATGGGTAGGGAAAAGCAAAATTCAGACGTTCTCATTTAGAATTTATCTTACAAAGTCACCTTCCTACCTCAGTCTTACACTTGTGGACTGCCCTAATATTGTCCTTTGACTAACGAGATTTTTTTTTCCTTTGTAGTCTTCATGACATAATGAGAAAGGCAATATTGTGTAATGGAGGGAACACTGTGCTTGGTCTCCAGAGAGATCTTTGTTTAAATCCTACTTCTGTAGGATGTATTAACTGTGTGACAATGGACAGAACGCAATATTTGGGTGCCTCAGTTTCTTTATATGTAAAATAATTAGGATAATAACCTCACAAATTGTTATAAGAAAGAAATTAAAACTTTAAATAAATATAAAAAATCTTGGTTACTCTTCCAAGGTAAAGAATTTACGTCATAAAAGGTCTCTATATACATATAGTTGTAATTAAAACCTCAAGGGGTGTACTCTAATAGCGATAATTTGAGGTTTTTTGGCACATTGGGAAAATGTTTTTAGGGAACGGTTGTGTTGCTTAGCATCTTTCTAGCCCTATCAATTAGATTTCTTTCTTCATGAAAGTTTGGATAACTACATCCTTTGCAAAAATTCTTATTCATTTATAAAATCCAAATGAGATTTATGTATAAAGAACTTTTACAAAAGCCATAAACCACCGCATGTGTGTTAGTTATTATTATCATTCTTTTTACAACCCTGAAACCCATATTCAAAAGAAATGTTGTTTAAGGAAATTTTTCCTTGAGTTGATCAAGTTCAATCATCATTATAACTAGAAATTGTTAAAAATAGAGAAACTGGCAGGACTAAGGTTGCAAATACTTTCATGACAGAACTATTAACTTTTCATCTGAACTTTTTTTCTTTGAAATACTTTTTGGTGGTATTTTTTAAAAATTTTCACTCTATTTAAAGCTAGCAAAGAAACAATTTGTGCCATCTGGTTCAGTATTACTCTGATGCAGGTTTATTCTCTTTCCTCACCTTTCTTTAAATAAGTATTTTATTTGGTGCCTTGTTCTTAAGTATATGTCTCAGAGCAAAAATGAATTTTGTCTAACTTCCTGTCAAACCAATATTTATTCACAAATATCCATTTTGTTGCTTTCTCACATAAAACTATATAGCACTTTTCCCATGTGAAGAGTTGGCTAGTTGGTGGTAGTGTGTAGTGCCAGCTGGAGCTTTTACAGTTTTTATTGTGCCAGCTGCTTTCATGATGGACAATTTGTTCTCTGCCTTCAGTTTAACTTTTTTATAGAAGCGGGTTCCTTTTGCTCCATTTACAAGAGGATAGGGAATTTACTCTTGTAGTGTCTATCTACACATTTTTTTATTGTTCCATGAACAATGACAATATTATTTCTTTTGAATTTATACTGTGTAGTTCAGTGTTCCTCTTGGACAAAAGGAGGGTAGGGAATAGTCCTACATATCTTTAGAAAAATTCCTTCAGGTTTCAAAGACTAGTTATTTGTGATTTGTTTATTTATTTTTTAATTTTTGGATTATCACGCAAAGGACAATAATAAGGAAGGGGGAAATTTACCAGAGGAACAGCCCATTAGAGTATGCTTATTGTGAGACCATACATTGTGATTTGGTAAGCTGTTGCAGCCTAGGGATTTTCAAATCCCTCAGTCGCCCCTTAAGTAATTTAAAGATTATGCCTCTTGGCCCTTCCTACATAAATTGTTAGTGGAAGTATAAAAACTCTTGATCAATATTCATTTAAAGTTCTTTAGTTATAGCTGCAACTTGTGTCATGAAATCTGAATATTAGACAAGAAAAACAAACTACTAAAGGACTCAGTTTCCTAAACTGTGGGGGCACTAGATTGTCATTTGTTATTTGGAAGATCCAACTATCTAGATATGCTTCACTTCAACTAGTGGACTCAGTCACTGACTACTCTTCAGCAACTAGGGTCACCACTGATTAAATGGAGAGTTGACAGTGTTAAAATTCACTACAGTAAAAAACCATGAACTTTAAGAGGCTTAGTACAAAGGACTCCTACTCACTAACAAGTGAAGCCATTAGAAAATGAAGAATCAAATTTTAATGTGCCCCCTAACCATTTGGAAATTTAATTTGTAATCAGATGATTTTCCTATGATATGATTCAGAAGAAATATGAAGGACTAACATATGAAAATGTTTATTCTTCATGTATTTTACTAATTAAAAAAGTTATTGGATCCAACATAATACTTACTAATTGAACTTGGAGTACAGTTAGACTCCTTCCTTTCAGTGGACTTTTACCTCAAGGAAGAAGAAAGGGAATGGGTATTAATTTATTTGTTAATCAAATATTGATTGGTTACTGATCACGCATATAATTCTATTTTGTATATAACTAAAAGAGCAAGTATAGCAATTATTTTCTAATCAACAATTTTCAAAGAATGGACATGTATCAAGATGATTATAGGGTTTTTTTGCTTTTTTTCTTTCACAAAATAACAGAATCTAAACCCTAGAAAGGACCCTATTTTGAGTTTCCATCGTTTTATTCCTGAGATTTCACATGATTCCTAAACAGATGTCCTTTGTAGAATTTTAATTCATGTGATCTTAAATATTTTTTTTCTCTGCAACCTAAGAAAATAACTTTCCCCAAATATAAGAAGCATGTTAGGTTATGCTGTGATTTCATGTCCTCTATCTCAGATTGTAAGAGAGAGTGATCATTTTCACCTAAAAGCTGTCATTATTTCCACAATGACAATCCATTTTGTTCTGCCATGATATTGAGAATCAGATGCAGAATATGATGTCTCACGCAAAGAAGTAGCAAAGACACAACGGAGAGCATATCTGATATGAAATATAGTTTGGTTGGTCATCTGTCAAGAGGAAGACAGAAGAGATATATAGCTTTGGTGAATAGACATACTAGAAAAAGGCCTCAGGGTCATTTGGTATATTCAACTCTTAGAGATTGATTAGAAAATAATAATAATATCTAGCCTGCTTTGTGTAATACTTAAAAGTTTTCAAAGAGTCATGTAAATATCTTATGTTTTTCTCTTAGAACAACACTAAGAGGAAGTGCTAGTAATAAGACCATTGTATAGATGGGGAAACTCAGACATGGACACATTAAGGTTCATAAACTATTAAGTGACTTGGGGTAGCCATCTTTGAGTTCAATTTGATGCGGAGGTCTTCTTGACCCCATGTCTAACACTTTACATATCATGTCACTTATTGGACAAGAATCACATAGGACAAGAACTTATGGACTAGAGATTTAAATCTACAGTGATGTGAGGGAGTATCCATGTTGTTGAAATAGTGGATAAACCAAGAAACGAGGGTAGAGTAAGCATTGTATGCTGAGAATACTTTAGTCAAGTGTGAACCTTTTGTTCCTCGTTTTCCTAATGAAGCACAATTCTGTATATTCAAGCATTTATCCTTTAAAAACCTTACTCTATGAAGTTCAAACTTTCAATGTACTTTAATGGTTTTTTGTATGATATAACACGTACATTTTGCTCCTTATGATCAAATGTAAGCTAATAACTGTAGAAAACCATGAATTATTATCAAATTAATTAAGATCATGTTGATACTTTCAACTCTGCTCATTTGGGTATTTGAAGTAAGGTGTGTGTGTGTGTGTGTGTGTGTGTGTGTGTGTGTGTGTGTGTGTGTGTATAAAACCACTACAAGCAAGATATGATGTGCTTGGCTTTTAAAACATAACAATATTCTAGTTAATATATATGTATATATAGTAAATATCTTCCATATTTAGCATATATATCTATATTTTTATATCTATATACCTACTTCTATCTATCCATGCAGGTATACTTTGTATGAAACATGTATAATCAAATACTGAAACACAAATCACAAAAAAGTCTGACTTTTTAACATGACATCAGAAGAAAGCTGGAACATTTTAAGGTACAGGAAAAGGAGAATTCTTAGTGACAATACTTAGGACTATTTTTTGGTTGAAGTCTAGTGTGGGCAGTCAGAATGCAATTAGGTGAAAAAAGGGAATTGAATTTAGCTTCCCAGCCCTCAGTGTTTCTGATGAAGGTGGGAAGTCAGTACAGAATGTTAAGGAATAACATCACGCAGTAGACAGAAGCCCATTGAGAAACTCTTACTTTGGAGAGGTTCACTTTAATATATAGCAATGACTCTCAGATGGATAAAAGGAAGAAGTGTGGCAATCCATTCTTTGAACCGTTTGGCATTAACCTTCTTTGTGTAGCTCCAGCTACACTATTATTCTCTGTATCGATGTAATTAATTTCCTCTGTTAATGTTTTGTACTACTATCTTTGTGGATTATACTCAGGAAATTTAGGTTTATAGTGATGATAAGATTTTTCTGAGGTAAAAAATCATTTTTTAACACTAATGTTCTCCTGTAATGATGTTTGCAAATCAAGGAAATTGTCACTGAAAAATTAAAATTGTGGGTTACCCAAAGGAAAGTGGATGAGCACATGGCAGGAGTAGATCGAGGCATATTGACAATAAAAAAAAATGTACAGAAGTGGTATGCAAGATTTCCCTGGAGAGACAAATTATTGGAAAAAAAAAAAAGGTGTTGAACTTGTCATGTAAGAAGAATGAGGAAGAAATAATGGATTGTCCAATTAATGCACTGGTATCCATATAATGTTAGAATAATGGCTTTACCATGCTTGTTGGACACCCCATAGACGACTTCTGGAATGTCACAGAAAATATGTAGTATTTTTTTTCATTTGTGCAGTTTTGTAGTACCGAAATAAACACATTACAGATTAAAGTCTCACTATGTTTTTCTTTTAAAATAAATTTTTTATTGATATTTTCTCTTTCTCATAACACCACTACAGTTATCCTAAGTATCCCTCCCTATCTCTCTCTGACAATTCTCCCATATGACAAATGGTATTTTTAGAGAGGAAGAAAAAATAAGTACAACTGATTAATATATTGAAAGAATCTAAAAGCATGTGCAACGTGTAACACCTGTTAAACTCCCACTTACACAGAGGAGTAGAGTGGGAATGTTTTCCCATACATCTCCATTTAAGTCTTGGGTGTATTTTTATAGTCTTGTTAAGTTTACTTATATTATTATTATTTTTTTTTAGTATGCCATTCTATCTATTTACATCATTTCATTGCTATGGATAGTTTTCTTAGCTCTGCTTACTTTTGCGCCAATTCATATAGATGTTCCTAAACTTTTCTGTATTCAATACATATATCTCTAACACCATAGCAATATTTATTACATTCATGTACCAGAATTTGTTTAGCCATACTCTAATTGATGGGCATATACTTTGTTTCCAATTCTTATCATGAAAAATACTGATATACATGCATACACACATGCATGCATACATATATATGCATGTATGTATATGTTTATGTATGTGTTCTTGTTTGTATATATCTGTGTTTAGTGTGTGTAGATATAGATATATTATGGGTACTTTCTTCTTATCAGTTGCTTTTGATGTATCAGTCTAATAATTTAGTCTCTGTTTCAAGGAGTATAGATTTTTCAATTTACTTTATTTGTATAATTACAGATTGGTCTTAGCAAAATGTGTTATCATTTCACCAATAATGCATTAGTGTGCCTCTCATTTCATAACCTTCCAACACTGTTGTCATTTTCAATAACTTTTATCAGTTTGGAAGATGTGAGGAAATCTCAGGGTTGTTTTGATTTTTGTTTCTCTTATTAATTCGTATTTGGATTATTTTTAAATGGTTATGAATACTTTGACGATCTTTTGAGAGCTGTTTGTTGATACATACATATATATATATATTTGTGTGTGTATAAATATATACATGCATATATCAGACTCTTATTAGATAAATTTGATCTAAAGTTTGTCCCACCAACCCCCATCCAACCACCTCCTTTCTTATCTTAGGTGTACTAATTTTGTCTCTGCAGATACTTTTCAGTTCCAGGTAGTCAGTTACAGATTTTATCATTGGTAATTGCCTCTAACTGTTGTTTGATTGAAAGTATATCTCCTACCCATAGCTATGATAAGTATATCATCTGTTTCTCTTCTATTTTTAATAGTGTGCACTTTAATATTAAAATTGCATATGCATTACGAATGTATATAGAATATGATGCGAAATTTTACTCTAAATTTAATTCATGCCAAAATGCTTTCCAGTTTTCCAAGTAATTTTTTAATACAAAATGGAGGGTTTTTTAGGTTTTTACTTTATGCAACACTGGGTTATTAATTTCTATTATTTCTGAATATCCTCTGCCTAGTCTTTTTCAGTGATCTATATCTCTATTCTTTAGCCAGTACTACATGTTTTTCATGACTATCACCTCATAGTATACTTTGAGATCTGGACTAGCTATTTCCCCTTCATCCCTACTTCTTTTCATCATTTCTGTTAATATTCTTTTCTGTTTTGTTTTGTCAAATGACATTTTTTTTCTTAATTTTATCAAGTTTTATAAAGTATCCCTTTGGTAATTTGATTCTTATAGCAGTAAAATATACAATATTTTTGGCAATATTATAATTTTTATTATTTTGACGTACCTTAATCATGAGCACTTGATGTTTCTCCAACTATTTAATTCACTCTTTATTTTCTTAGGGAAAATTTTATAATTAGCTCTGTTACATCCTTTCAGTCCTTCTGTAGGTATCAATTTGTTATACCACATTTTTTTTATCAGTAACTGCCTCAGGTTATAAAGATTTGCTCCTCTTCCTGTTCATTAATGACATAACATGGATAATGATCATTGGTCATTGAACAAATAACTGCGAATTTGTGTCAAATCAACTGGTTTGGGAAAAACCAGCAGATCACTTCCCATCTTTTCCAGTAAGTTGCTCATTTCTCCTCCCCAACCAGTCTTCAATTTCTCTTGGCTACTTATAAGTATGACCAGATGCCTCACCTTCTTAAACAAAACAAATAACAAACAATGCTCACTTTTCATCCAGCCATCTCTTGAAACTATAGTTCTTTCATTATCCTATGATGTTGTTCATCCCAGCCTGGTGGTTTCTTGAATTGAGGATAGATAGATGATGTCTGACTTCCTATTTATTCTGGTTACCTACTCACTTCTAGTCATTTTATCCCTCTTCCTCTCAAGCCAAGGATAATTCCCCTTGGAAAATAAAACAATAGTTCAGTGGTCCATTCTTTTCCCCATTATGCATTAATTAGATTCTATTAACCCACTCCCAGATCCAATCACTTATTGGTTACTCTTCTCGTCCTTAATACAACCAAACTTAATCGCACAAGACTCCACTTACTCTGGAAATTAAACAAATATTTTCTCTTCATCTTCATGTACTTCTCCATGTGACTGTCCTTTAAAAATCTGAATTTGTTAATAATTGTTCTGGAAATCCATATCAATCTTTTAAAATAGCTTCTCTTTCCCTCACTCTTTAGAACAGTATTGTATGATAGGAAGTTTCCTTGAATTTTATTCAAAGGGTTCCATTTCCAGCTTTGGCAGTTTACTATTTGAATCACTTTGGTTGAGCCATTTAACTCATTTATATCCTTGCATGATCAGTCTCCATGAGTGTTGCTTCCCAGGACTATCTCTGTGGACAGTGACTGGGAACCAGTGCTATTCCCAAGGTTGTTGGACTAAAAAAGCTGAGCTATATCCCCCAGGATAAAAGTGGTGTTGGCGTTAGACTTTCCAGGAACATACTCTCAGTCCCTCAGGGCGAGCTTGACAAGGAGGATTGGTCCCTTCTTCACGATGATTTGTCGCTTTATTGATTGCTGGGAATATGTGGTAAGCTGGAACAGTCTAGTAGTTTGAGGGGGTCATTGTTATTCCCAAGACTCATGGGCTTAGAGTTCTAAACTGTTTCTATCTGGCTCTGATGGGTAATGATATCAAGGTGGTAGTTATAGTTTGACTTGTCAGTCTCATGTTGCCTCCTGTATCTCTCTCAGGGTATATTATTACTTCATCTAGGCTGACTTGCCCTTCCTGTGCATGGCAGTTAGTTGGCAATTTGTGGGACTGCTCATTCTTTCTCAATAGGAGTTGTCTCTGGGAAAGAACATGAAGACTGAAAACAAATCCTAAACATTTATGGTAGTATTAATTTGGAGGGATTTGAGGAGTCAATTATTCATCTTGTACAATATTTGCATAATTTGGGAGTTGGAAAGGACTTTAGAAACAATCTATTCCAACTTACACTTGACTGAGAATACCTCCTATGATATATTTTGAAACTATTCCCCTCGTCTCCAAAAATCCATCCACTGCTGAAATCCATTGCGGTAGGACACTTGCTCCACATGTGGACAACAAAAGTTTTTAAAGTATTTCTATATATTGAGCCCAAATCTCTATCACTATAATTTATATCCATTGTTTCTATTTCTACCCTCTGTGGCCAAGCAGAATGAATCTAATAAGCTCTTTTATGATGAAATTTCAAGTACCTAAAGACTTATGCTTTTTCTACTGTCCACCAATTATCCCCCAGTTCCTCTAAGTCATCCTTTTAGGCCATGATTACCAGTTTTCTCACTGTCCCGTCTTCTGAACATGATTCCGATGCATTGTCTAGGTCCTTCCTAAAACATGACATTTAGAATTTAAAAATTATTATCTTAAATATGGATTGATAAGGCCAGAGTACCACAAACTTATCATCTTCATCCTTCTGGATGCTATACCACCTTAATATGGACTAGGGCTTTATTATGTTTTTTGACAGACTTTACAGTACTGTCTCCTACCTCCAGACCACTAAAACTACCATTTCTTTTTTCAGACAAACTCTTATCTAGTTATACTCCCCAAACTTGTACATGTGAAATTATTTCAATCAAAATATAAAACTGTACATTTACCTCTATTTAATTATGACTTACTAGATTTGACTCCAGTAGTCAACCTGCCCCAGACTTTTTCTTTTTTGATGCTGGCTTTCATTCAATTTGTTACTGTCCCTTCCAGCTTTGTTCAGTTTGGAATTGTGAGAATCATCCACTTAATGCCTTCATTCAATTAATTGATAGCAGTCTTAAACAACTCAACCCAAAGGACATACCCCTGTCCGAGAAACCTCCCTCCAAGTTGTTATAGAGGTTCTGATGATTACTGTTTTTACTCCCAGTTTTGCATTGCTTCTATTATGTCATACTGCCTTCTATACCTGCTTCTCCGAAAGTCTATTATCAGTTCTTTAGTGTCTTTGAAGAAGTCACCTCATAATTTCATTTTTATTCTATTTCATGCTTCAAAAATTCCCCATGCTTTACCACCATACCTCAGATGACCTCTCATCTTAGAGACTAGATTCCTTGAGCATTTTGGGACTTCTAAGCCTGAAACATCCCTCCTCTATAGCTAGCTTCTCCCATTGATGAATTTCTTATACTGCCTATATTTTTGGGAAGGGTCCAGGTTTGTCATCGTTCATTCTTATTCTGATTCTGCTTTTGATTCTCAAGATTCTCAAGATTCTTGCTTAATTTGTCTCCTCACCCAAAAAGGACATCAGTACAACAACTCACCTGCTTTCTCACCTGGTAACTTTTCTTAATATCTGGGCCATTCTCACCCTTTAACACTCCTCCTCTCTGGCTATCTACTCCTACTAGTACCTCTGCTATTCCTTTTCAGCTTCCTTTTATGTGTTCCCCCATATGATGTAAGTTCTTTGAGAGTCATGACTGTCATTTGCTTTTGTTTGTATTCTCAGCTCTTAGTGTATTGTCTGAAATTTATTAAATGGCTAATAAATGAGTATTGCTTGGAATATTCTGCTGAAATGTGTTTTCAAGGTTAAGTTTCGATATGGATAGATTCTCTTTGGGTTAAGCCATTTTCACAAAAGGCAGTTTTTGTTTCAGGTTAACTCATAAAATTTTTAAGGACTTGAAATTATTACTCAGGGAATGAAGTTTGTGATCAGATGGGTTTCATGAATCTGAATTGACTTAAATTATTAGAAAATCGCCATTTGAAAAAAGCTCACAATTGAGACATTTATATAGACCTTGTTGCCTCAGACTTCACTATGATTTCTTTTACTTTGTTTTGCTTGTTCACAAAAGAAAGAGAAGCTTGGATATTGGAAGGATAAATATGGTGTCCCCTTTCAGAAAGAAGCTGTAATCAAGAATCTAAAGATTCATCTGTCTAGAGGAAGATCAAAGGCTATATGGGATTGCTGAGGGGGCATGATTTGAATTGAGAAAGAATTCTGATAAAAAGCTGCCGTGAAACCCCGAAGGACACTAAAGCTCTGGATACGCTCCAGGAAGGTTTTGTCTATAAATTAGAGGATTCAGAGGGCCTTCAATCTACCCAACGTTGTAGAAAACTAGGGCACAGAAACTGGTTATTAAGAGCAGTTAAACGTTAGTGAGCAACGTACCAAATTATACCTAAAAATCATATGTTTCTTTTAAAGCTGTTCCAACTATGATTTTTTAAAAATAGTATTGAGATTTTTATGGTTAGTTGTTTGATAGAAGTCTGTTGTTGGAGAAGTACAGTGTTGTGAAAGATCATGTCAAATTGTCTCTCTCGAAGTTATTTATTCCTGTGGGAAGACTGGCTGTACAGACAGCAAGGATCAGGTACCCCTGTCTGCTTAGATTCAAGCTTACTTGAATCACAGGCATAAATTCCTAAAAGGAAACAAACAGCTTTATGAATAATGGCCAAGCAATCTCCTACAGTGATAGCAGATATCAGTATCTTGTTGACCCTTCCCTGAAGAGGACTTTGTTGTCCTTTCTGCAGCTTCATTTACTCGGAGGTAACTCAGATTTTTATTTATTGTCCTCTTGTTCTATTATTTTTTCTGTTTTCTTTTGTTTTGTTTTTTGTTACTTTTTGCCCGGTACTATTATTTTTTTTTTTGCTGTGGTTCTGAACCTTGATACTTTTTCTTTACAGTAACCACATGACAGCCCCACTTGACACAATGTGTGGCATAGTCTGTCAATATCATTTATTAACAAATATAACTTGAAATTAATTGGTTTTGAATTTCCTTTTAATAATCATTACTTCCCATGAGGTATATAATATATTCCTTTGGAAAAAATCCCTATTTATATGTCATTAAAACTATAGAGATAGGGAAATGGAAAAAAGTAGAAGGAAAGGGGAAAGGGAATAAATGGATATGTAGCAGTCACTATGTGGTAGGCATTGGGTTAAGTGCTTTTTACAAATATGTCATTTTATCTTCACAACTATCTCATGAGGTAGGTGCTTTTTTTTTTTCTTTTGAGTTGTGTAGCCCTTTATTAAGAACTAAAATAAGAGGTATCTGTTGTACAACATGAGTAGTAGTTGACTATACTGGAGATTTATGATATTGTAATACAGATAACTTGTGAATGCAATTTTCATTATTAAAAAGCTTCTACCCTTTTTGTTTGTTTTTAATTTGCAAAACTATCCTGAAAGCTGAATATATGTGGCAAGGTCTGCAAAGAGTGTAAATTTAGAATATGTTAAATGCTTTATAGGTTTTATTTGAAGGACCATCTGCCATCATGACTTTACATCCATCATCACTTTTAAATCATAAAATATTTTGATGCTAGCCTTCTTTCCTTCCGTTGTCCTAAACAAGAAAGTATTTTATGATAAGTTGATATTCAGCACTACACCTACTAAAAAAGAAGAGAAGAAAGTTTTATTAATTTTGAGGTTTCAGTATCCCTAAAGACCAGGAACTGTATCTTTGTAAGGGCTAGGCTGGGACACAATTTAGAGAATGAGTATGTGCAGGTAGTATCCCCGAGTATTCAGAGCTTTAGTGGACAGTAAGTGCTCCAGCTACATAACTCACTGAACTGTCTTGCCAGTTTCTACACTGGCTTCTCTGGGCATAATTCAAAGATAAAAAGCTCATATTCATTCCATTCTTCTGGAGATTTGTGATAGCATTTAATCTAGATGTTCAATGGATCTATAAATTTTCCTCTGGGATTCATCAGAGTAACTGTAATGGAACCTTTGACCTCAGTGGCAGAAATCAGAAGAAACCACAGAGTGATTTCTAGGATCCACAAGTTATTTACTGAAGAGTTTTCCTAATTCATGTTCTTTTGGATCACTCAGAACTCCACCCAATACAGGAATAACGGTAAACTCATCCTTATGGCTTTCCATCGCAACACTGTGTTCATCTTCCTCTGTCTGTAGAAACATGCACTTAAACACTCCTGTCTTCCAAAGCTCTCTGTAAATCTTTTGATCAATACGAAAGTCATGCAGAGATGTTCTATATATAGCCACACTGGAAAGTGCACATCGAGATAGGGATACGTGATGGGAAGGCCCAAGGATGAATATTCTCTGGGTAATAGATGGATCCACTATCAAGAAGAAAAAAAAAATATGATTCACCACCTTTTTTTCAGAACCTACATTAAGTATTACAATTAATTGGAGTTCAATTGTCTTTCAATATTGTTTTCATTAACAATTGTGGCACATTTCTATGGAGAACTCTCTCTCTGAATTGTAAGCTCCTTGCAGTCAGTCTTTTGCCTCTTTTTGTTTCCCTAGTGCTTAGCATAGTGCATGGCACATGGTAGGTGCTTAACAAATGTTTATTGCATGTATGTTATAGAACTCCCAAACTATAGTTCATGGGTTCCCATTAATTAACAGTCAATCAATAGTCACAAATAACCCAAAGTGATTTAATAAGATAGCATAGTAAGAAGAATAAGAGCAAAACATTTCCACCCATAAATCCATGTGCACTCTCTCACAGAGTCCATAGGAAGAATGACCAGTTAGGTATAAATGTAGAGAATACATGTTTCTAAGCACACTCATTTCCCTGCTTCTAAACATATATTTTTTCTCCTGTAGAATCCTCAGAAAACCAACCAATTCTCGGCAAAGCATTTCTGCTGGGTTGATTCCACCATTGGGCTCCGAGGGTCTACTCTACCAAGTAGGTTGACTTTAAATTGCCAAGATTCTCTTGACCCTCCTCTATTCTGGTACAGATCACATTTGCTGAATTTCCTGAATTTGATTCCAATCTCAAGTCGAATCTCTCTCTCTCTCTCTCTCTCTCTCTCTCTCTCTCTCTCTCTCTCTCTCTCTCTCTCTCTCTCTCTCTCTCCCTCTCTTCTCTCTCTCTCTCTCTCTCTCTCTCTCTCTCTCTCTCTCTCTCTTTCTCTATCTCTGTCTCTTTCTCTCTCCCTCTACCTCTCCCTCTGTCTTTCTGCTTACAGAATATATCTTTGGATTCTTGGCTGTGCCTCAACTTCTCTTGAGTTTAGTCTCCGAGTGATTTGTGACATAAACAAAAAATGAAAAGAGAGAGACAGAGATGGAATCAAAGGCAGAGAGAAACAGATATGGAGAAAAGCACAGAGATAGGGAAAGAGAGAGACAGAGGCTGATAAAAAGATAGCAAGAGAGACAGAGATTGAGAGACAGTAAAACAGAAAAAGACAGAGACTAAAATAGATAACAGAGATTTGGAGACACAGAAAGACAGAGACGGAACTGAAAGTTAGATACAGACGAGGTAGAAATTGAGAGACAGACACACAAGAGAGACATAAAGAAAAAGAAAGATGGAAATACAGGAAAAACGATACACAAAGAGAAAAAAGACAGATGATGACATAGAAATAGATACAGCGAATCAAAGACAAAGTGATCCGGAGAAAGATAGAGGCAGAGGATGGAAGTGAGATAGAACAAAAATGACAATGAAAGACAGAGATCATGAAAGATACAAAGAAAAATACATTGGAAAAAAGACAGATGGAAAGAGAGATAGAGTCATACAAGGAAGGAAATAGAAAAAGGCAGAGATAAATACTGAGAATGAGAGACAGAGAATGAGAGTCAGAGACACAGCCATAGCAAGACAGACAGAAAAATAGAGAGACAGACATACAGACACACAGAGAGAAAAGAGATACAGAAAGAGAAAGAGATGACACAGTTTGCTATTTTAAAAAGTATTCCTGGGAGCCACCTGCAGAAGGACCCAGATTACTCAACCCCAAAACGCCATAGACACCTTCAAAGGCCATTGGGAGGCCTCCTTCACCCAGAAGAGGGGACCGTGTTCTATACCTCCAGCAGCAGGCACTACAGCAGCAGACCCAGTTTTTGGAGCCCTATGGCTAGATCCCCTGGGGGGACTGAACAGCTGATCTGATTCTCAGCCCTAAGTAGCATAGAGGGGAGACTTCTACCAAAAGCCCTGGGGGAATTGGGCCACTGATCTGATTTTTAGCTCTGAGCTCCATCCAGGAATGAGGAGGAGCACTGGCAGTGGAACTGGAGGTGGTTTTGGTGAGAGCATTCCAATTGCAGATTCTGGGCAGAACACTTTTTGGTTGCTCCTAGACCAGTGTGCAGGCCAGGATAGGAATAAAGTGTTCTCCCTTAATTGGTCCACCTTGGAGGAGCAAAGAACTTACAGGTCCCCAGAGTATACCCTCCTCTTGACAAAAGACTCAGAAGTCAAGTAAGTGACTGGGGAAATGCCCAAAAAGGGTAGAAAAAAACAAGACTACAGAAGGTTACTTTTTTGGTGAACAGGTATTTTCTTCCATCCTTTCAGATGAAGAAAAACAAAGCATAACATGAAAGGAAGTGAAGGCTTCCACGTTCAAAACCTCCAAAATAAATATGTAATGGTCTCAGGCCATGGAAGAGCTCAAAAAGGATTTTGAAAATCAAGTAAGAGAAGTGGAGGAAAACTGGGAAGAGAAATGAGAGTAATGCAAGAAAATCATATAAAGTGAGTCAACAGTTTGCTAAAACAGATGCAAAAAAATGCTGAAGAAAATAACATTTTAAAAAATGGACTAACTCAATTGGCAAAAGAGGTCAAAAAAAGCCAATAAGGAAAAGAATGCCTTGAAAAGGAGAATTAGACAAATGGAAAAGGAGATACAAAAGCTAACTGAAGAAAATAGTTCTTTAAAAATTAGAATGGTTCAGATGGAAGCTAAAAACTTTACGAGAAACCACGAAATTATACAACAAAATCCAAAGAATGAAAAAAATTGTGATAATGTGAAATATATCATTGGATAAACAACTGACCTGGAAAATAAATCCAGGAAAGACGGTTTAAAAATTATGGGACTACTTGAATTACATAATCCAAAAATAGCTTAGACATCATCTTTCATGAAATTATCAAGGAAAACTTCCCTGATATTCTAGAACCAGAGGGCAAAATAAATATTGAAAGAATTCACCAATAACCTCCTGAAAGATACCAAAAGAGAAACTCCTAGGAAGATTGTAGCCAAAATCTAGAATTCCCAGGTCAAGAAGAAAATATTGCAAGCGGGTAGAAAGAAATGATTCGAGAATTGTGTAAATGCAATCAGGACAATACAGGGTCCAGCAACCTCTATGTTAAGCGATCAAAGGACTTAGAATATGATATTTCAGAAGCCAAAGGAACTAGGAATTAAACCAAGAATCACTTACCCAGCAAAACTGAGTATAATACTTTGGGGGAAAAAATGATCATTCAAGGAAATAGAGAACTTTTAAGCACTCTTGATGAAAAGACCAGAGCTGAATAGAAAATTTGACTTTCAAATGCAAGACTCAAGAGAAGCATGAAAAGGTAAAGAAGAAAGAGAAATCATAAGGGACTTTCTAAAGTTGAACTGTTTACATTGCTACATGGAAATATCATATCTATAACTCTTGAGAATTCTGTTAGTGTTTGGGTAGTTGGAGGGATTTTACATACACACACATACATATATAAATATATGCATACACACACACACACACACACACATATATATATATACAGGACGAGTTGAATAAGAGGAGATGATAGCTAAAAAATAAACTGAGGTATGAGACAGAAATATATTGGGAGAAGAAAAGGAGAAATGGAATGGGGCAGATTATAACTCATAAAGTAGGGAAGAAAAAGCTTTTTTCAGTAGAGAAGAAAAGGGAGGAGGTGAGAGGGGAAAAGGGAAACTTACTCTCTTCACATTAAGCTTAAGGAGGAAATAGCATCCTCACTCAATTTGGTATGAAAATCTCTCTTCCACTACAGGAAAGCAGAGGAGATGGGGACAAGTGGGGTGAGGGGGATGATAGAAGAGAGGACAAATGGGAGAAGGGAGTAATCAGAAATAAACACTTTTGGGGAGGGACAAAGAGAAAACAGAATAAATGGGGGCAATATCAGATGGAAGAAAATATAGCTAGTCTTACACAACATGACTATTATGAAAGTCTTTTGCAAAACTACACATATACAGCCTGTATGAAATTGCTTGCCTTCTCAGTGAAGTTGGGTGGGGAGGGAGGGAAGGAGGGAAGTGGGAATTCAAAGTATTAGAAGTGAATGTTGAGACTTCATCTAGTAGAGCGGGTTTGAATCAAGGTTCATTGCATAATGGCCCATTGCCTGTAATCTTGACTTTTTTCTTGCCACTGTATTTTAATGGCTCTGTACAATTGTCTCTCACAAATCCAGTTCATATGCAAGTCAAGACATCACTCATGATGACATTTGTCCTCATTGAAAAATGAAGAATGACATATATTTGTGTGTGTGTGTGTGTGTGTGTGTGTGTGTGTGTAGGTAAAATACACACATATTTCTTTTTGAATTGAAAACAGACTTACAAAAGAATGATGAGATAGTTGAGCTTAATGGGAAGTCAGTACAGTTTTTGATTTAAAATATCTCAGCAATTAAACGGCTAAGGCTACTGCTGCTCCTAATGTTTTGACTGACATTGGTAGAAACCTTTAAAATCTACCTTCACATCTTACAACGTCCTTTCTCAAGGGGATCATTTAGATTTTTCTACACAAGGATTTGACTCATGTTTCTTTGTATGTTAATAAGAAATATGATTTCATTGATATAGGAAATGTCCTCTACAAATGCTAACTGACACCTATTCAGCTATTTATAGGTTTAAAGAACTGTCTGCAACACTGAGAGGTTGAGTGACTTAGTCAGGTACATAATGCCAATTTGTGTTAATATGAGACTTTAATCTATACTGTCCAGAATGACTCCATTCATGTGTTCTTTCTCACATTTATTAATATGTAATATATTCTATTGTATTTCATAACACTGTTAAAATCTCTTCTCTAATCTGTTGCTTTGTTGCTTATTTTGCTACCACAAAAGTGATTTCTATAATCCTTAGGAAAATATAGGAGTCCTGTATTATGCAATCTTGTCTGTATTTGATTTCCTTTGAGTATATAGCCAAAGAATATGATCAGTCTGGTTACTTCTTAAACATGTAAATTCAAACTGTTTTCCAAAACATCTGGCATAGTTTCATAGAACTTTTAGTTACTAGCTTTTTCTGAGTTGTTTGAATGAAATTGTTTTGTTTAATTGTAATCTGACTTTTAAAAAATGGTACTTATAACAATCTTAATTTTATTAAGTTCAAATGTGTTATCTCTTCGTTATAAGCATATAATATTCCTTATTTTTCACATTTCAAACTTTGAATTTCCGAATATTCCTCTGGCACTCTTATTATGGTTGCAAGTCTTATAATGGTAAAAATGTTTTTTTTTCCTTCACCTAAGAATTTTCATGAGAACATACAATCCCTCTTTTTTTGTACATCGTAAAAAGTATTGGACTTCCATCAGGACTGTTATTCTTAAATGAATACTTCCAGTTCTTCAGTTGAGTTTATCACCATGATACTTGTAGTCATGTTAGATTATAAGCTATTAACTATGTCTTAGAAAATTTATTATCTTGAATTAGTAGCAAATGTTACTTGTTGAATGCATATTTTTTCAACGTGAAAATAAACAATTGAATAAAAACAATCCTGGCATAAATGACAGTTCCATAACATGTTGTCACTCATTTCATAGAGCTGTATCTCCTAAGACGCTGTTTACTTGTAGAAGTTGTAGCTACTCCCACATCTTCCAAGTACTCTGTAATTCTTCCTCTTGCACAAATTCTATGGTTGTACACAACTATAAATCCCATATCCTGATCTTTTTTTGCCTCTTCTGTTCTACAACAGTTTTACCTTTTTAAATGGATAGAGAGTTTTATTCTTTCTGTTGAGGATTGTACTGTGACCTAATAGATTAAAAGTATAAAGGAGCTATTCACACGATCTACCTTTAAGAGAGAAGATAAAAAGTCACCAGTCCAATATTGAATTCCATATTAAGTCATAGCTCGAAGGAACATAAATCTTTTCCAAATTCTCATATCTTGCTTGATCCTTGGCTAAGTGTCAACTATGATATTCACCTCCCTTAATATTTCCATCATCTAGTTTTTACATAATTGGACTAGATACATCAGGGACATTCGATCAATGAGGGCTTAAAAAAGCTTTACTTGAGAACTACTATGTGATTACTATTTTGCAAAGTACTGTAGGAGCAACATAAAATGACCTCTTGTTCTCAAGAAGCTTACAATGTGACTTGGAAGACAAAACTAATGTGCAATAATTAGAGAGTCATTAAATGCTAAGCTTAGTGGAGCTAATTTTAAGTGGAGTTCAGAAAAGGGCTGGGGGAAAATGAGGGCTGAAATAATTAGATAAAACTCCACTCTTAGGGAATGGGAATGAATTTAGCTGTGAATGGACTACCAGAGAGGAAAAATGCAATTCTATCTATTAAATGACAAGTAATAACAGTATTACATAAATTATCTGAATAATTGAGAGAGATTCTATGAGACTCCTTTTACAAGATGAACATTTTTAAACTAACCTAGGGAAATCTATAAAAAAAGAACACTAACATTAACTAATATCAAACGATCAATATAATTACTCATAAAGAGAAAAAATGTCTAGAGCCACATTATTATTTCTAAAGAAAAATATATTTTTTGAACTAGTATAACATTTGTGCTAACACATTTGCAGAAAATAAACATAGAGGGACACTTCCAAAGCCATAAAAAATATCCCAAACCAAAAATAAGCATTATACGGAATGGGAATATAAAAGAAGTTTAACAATAAATGAAGGAGTAAAACAAGGATAGTCACTCTCTCCATTTATGCATGATATACTTTTTGAAATGCTAGCAATAGCAATAATAAGAAACAAACCTGCAATCAAAAAATATCAAATTACAAAGAATTGACCAAACTATTCCTACTGGCTAAAAACATGATGGTTACTTGGAAAATCCTAGGTAATCAGCAAAGTTACTACTTAGTACTTCTAATACACATACAGGCACACACACATACAAATACACTTATATGTATAACTACTCAATATGACTAATAACTTAAGCAAAGTTTCGGGTTACAAAATAGAAATACCAAGTTCAGCAATGTTTCTATAGTATAATAAAATCTAAGAGGTAATCATAGAAGGGAAAACACTAAATAAGTTACAAAATACGTAAAATTTTGGGAATCAAACAACAAAAGCACAGGTTATTCGTGTACAATTACAAAGTACTCCTTGAAGAAATGAAGAATGGATTAAATAGCTGGAAGAATATTCACTGCTAATGGCTGAATTGTGGCAGTATAACGAATACTACAATAAAGCAAAAAATTGAATGCCACTTCTATCCTAAGCTAAAATCAGTTTGTTGAAAGCATAATTCTCAGAAGTTGGTAAAAGAATAACAAAATTGATTTGAAGAAATAGAAGATCTATATCAATGGAAATAATGGAAAAAAATCATTATATGTGAAAGAGTAATACAACTTCAAAAATTCAAAATCTATCGTAAAACAAGAGCCATCAAAACTATTGTGTATGTGGGTATGGATTTCTATATTTATATCATCTGTCTATCTATCTATCTATCTATCTATCTATCTATCTATCTATCTATCTATCTATCTATCTACCTATCTACCTATCTATCTACCTATCTATCACTGGAACAAACTACACAGTAGAAAATCATGAAACAATGGAAATCAATAAGCCAATGTTCCATAAACTGGAAAACAATAAATACCTTTGGAAATAACTCTACTTAACTTTAAAGGAAAAAAAGGACTGCTGGGAAAATTGAAAACCAAGGTATAAGAAATTAGGCCTAGACAAACACATGTTGCAATCAATAATAACTTCAAAGTGATACATGCTGTTAATATTAAAAATCATACTGAAATCTTGGCTGCATTCTGTTTGTTTGTACAAAAAACTTTTCCATTTCATTTATTCAGAATTATCCATTTTGCACATCATAATGTTCTCTGTCTCTTGGTTTGTCATAAATTTCTCCATTCTCCATAAATCTGACAACTATATTATTCCTTCCTCCCCGAATTTGTTTATAGTATCAATCTTTACACCTCGATCATGTATCCATTTAGATTTTATTCTTGTGTACTGGGTAAGTCATTGATCTATGCCTAGTTTCCGCCACACTGTTATCCAGTTTTCTCAGCAATTTTTGCTTAACGGTGAGTTCTTATCCCAGAAGCTGGGGTCCTAGGGCTTATCAAACATTAGAGTGCTATATTCATTGACTACTGTGTCTTGAGTACCTAATCTATTCCACTTGTCTACCCCTCTGTTTCTTAGCCACCACTAAGTGGTTTTGATGACTGCTGCTTTATAATATAATATGAGACCTGGCAGGGTAGGTCACCTTCCCTAGCATTTCATTTCATTAACTCCCTTGATATTCTGGACCTTTTGTTCTTCCAAATGAATTTTGATATCATTTTTTCCAGCTCTAGAAAATAGTTATCTGTTAGTTTGATTGGTAAGACTCTCAACAAGTAAATTAATTTAGGAAGAATTGTCATTTTTATTATATTAGCTCGGCCTACCCACAAGCAACTGTTGTTTTCTACTTACTTACATCTGCTTTCAATTGTGTGAATAGTGTTTTGTAATTGTGTTCATATAGTTACTGGGTTTGTCTGGGCAGGTGGATTCAAGATATTTTATGGAGTCTACCATAGTTTGAAATGGGATTTCTCTTTCTACCTCTTGCTGTTGGGCTTTGTTAGTAATGTAGAGAAATGCACATGGTTGATGTGGGTTTATTTTGTAACCTACAACTTTGCCAAATTTGTTTGTTACTTCAAGTAATTTTTTACTTGATTCCCTGGGATTCTCTAAGTATCATCATATCATCTGCAAAGAGTGATAACTTAGTTTCTTATTTGCCTATTCTAATTCCTTCAATTACTTTTTCTTCTCTTGTTGCTACAGCTAGCATTTCTAATACCATGCCAAATAATAGTGGTGATAATGGACATCCTTGTTTCATCCCTGCTCTTATTGGAAATATGTATAGCTTATCCCCACTGCGTATAATGCTTGCTGATGGTTTATTTACTGCTTATCATTTTATGGAAAGTTCCATTTATTCCTATGCTTTCCAGGGTTTTCAGTAGAAAAAGTGTTATATTTTGTCAAAAGCTTTTTCTGCAACTATTGAGGTAATCATGTGGTTTATGTTCATTTTGTTGTTGATGTGATCAATAATGCTAATAGTTTTTCTCGTATTGAAGCAGCCCTGCATTCCTGATATACATCCTACCTAATCATAATTTATTATGCTTGTGATAAGTTGCTGTATCTTTTTTGCTAATATCTTATTTAAAATTTTTGCATCTCTATTCATTGGAGAAATTAGTCTGTTATTTTCATTTTCTGTTTTGGCTCTTCCTGGTTTAGGTATAATAATGATATTTGTGTCATAAAATGAATTTGTCTTTACTCTTTCTTCAGCAATTTCCCCAGATAGTGTATACAGTATTGGAATTAACTGGCCTTTAAATGTTTGATAGAATTCACTTGTAAATCAATCTGGTCCTGGAGATTTTGTTTCCTAGGGAGTTCATTTATGGCTTGTTCAATTTCTTTTTCTGACATGGGGTTATTTAAGTACTCAGCTTCTTCTTCTGTTAATGTGGGCGATTTATATATTTTTTAAAAATACTCATCCATCTCACTTAGATTGTCGAATTTATGGGCACACAGTTGGGAAAAGGAATTACTAATTATTGTTTTAATTTCCTCTTCTTTGGAGATTAGTTCCCCCTTTTCATTTTTGAAATTTGCCATTTGGTTTTCTTCTTTTTATTTTGTAATCAAATTCACCAAAAGTTTATCAATTTTATTACTTTTTTCATAAAGCCAACTCTAAGTTTTATTTATTAGTTCAATAATTTTTTTAATTTCAGTTTTGTTAATCTCTCCTTTGGTTTTCAATACTTCTAATTTGGTATTTACTTGGGCATTTTCAATTTGTTCTTTTTCAGCTACATGCCCAATTCATTGATTTCCTCTTTCTCTATTTTATTCATGCAAACATTCAAAGACAAGAAACTTCCCTTAAGAACTGCTTTGGCAGTATGCCATAAGATTTGGCAGGTTGTGTCATTATTGCTATTCTCTTGAATGAAGTTGTTGATTGTTTCTATAATTTGTTGTTTAACCCACTCATTCTTTAGGATTAGATTGTTTAGTTTCCAGTTAATTCTTGGTTTATATTTCCATGGCCTTTGATTACATATAAGTTTTATCGCATTATGATTTGAGAAAAATGAATTGCCTATTTCTGCCTTTCTGCACTGGATTATGAGGTTTTTATGGCCTAGTACATGGTCATTTTTTTTATATATATATGTCATGTACCACTGAGAAAAACGTATATTCTTTTCTATCTCCATTCACTTTTTTTCCAGAGTTCTGTCATATCTAACTTATCCAGAGGTATATTCATCTCCTTAACTTCTTTATTGTTTATTTTGGGGTTAGATTTATCATGTTCAGAGTGGAGGAATTTGAGTTCCCCCACTAGTATAATTTTGCTGTCTATTTCTTCCTATAACTCCCTTAACTTCTCCTCTAAGATTTTGGATGCTATAGCACTTGCAGCACAAACATTTAGTAATGAAATTGTTTGGTTGTTTACGGTGCCTTTTAGGAGAATATAGTTTCCCTCCTTATCTGTTTTGAGTAGATCTATTTCTGCTTTTGCTTTGTTTGATATTAAAAGTGCTACCCTGCTCTTTTAACATCAGTTGAAGCACAAAATATTCTGCTCCAACCTTTAACCTTTAACGTTTGTGTTTGCCTCATTTTAAATGTGTTTCTTATAAACAACATGTTGTTGGATTGTGTTATGGTTTTCAACCCATCCTGTTATCTGTCTCCATTTTATGGAAGAGTTCATCCCATTCACATTCACACTTATGGTTACTTTCTGTGTCTTTCCCTCCATTCCTTTTCCCCTTGTTTATGCTTTTAGTTCCCCCTTCTCCCTTCCCCTTCACAATAGAGTTTTAATTTTTGACCACCACCTCCCACAGTCTTCCCTTTCTTCAGCCCCCCTTAACTTTTAATCACTCTTCCCTTGTTTCTTCTTCCCTACTTTTTAGCCTCCCCTCCCTTTTCTTTCCCCCTTCCCCTACTACTGCCTATAGACCTAACTGTATTTCTATCCTTACCTAAGTTTGTTGTACCCTCCTTGAATATAATCACATGATAGTACCTCTCAAACAATGTTCATCTCCTTCCCTTCTTTCCCTCTACTTTAATATATTTTTGTGCCTATTCCTGTAATGGAATATATTTTTTTCTCCCACCTCGTTTTCACATCTCCCAATACAATCACTTTGCACCCTGACATCATATTTGCTATCATCACATCATTTAATTTATACCAACTCCCTCTATCTACATATATCCCTTTTACATTTCATAATAAACATACAATTCTCCAGATAAACACGTATCATCTTCCCTTATAGGAATGGAATCACTTTGCCCATTTTGTGAAACGACTTTTTTCTTTCTCTATTTACCTTTTTATCCCTGTCTTGAGACCTGCATTTGAACATCAAATTTTCTATTGAGTTCTGGTGTTTACATCAGGAAGATCTGGAAATCCCTTCTTTGCAATGATCATCCATCTCCTTGCCTGAAATTTTATGTTCAACTTTGCTGGATAATTAATCCTTCGTTGTAGTCCCAGCTCCTTTACCTTTCATTATATCTTATCAAAATTCCCTCCATCTTTCAATGTAGAGCTGCATGGTCTTGCGTTATCCTGACTGTAGCTTCTCAATATTTGAATTCTTTCTTTCTAGCTGCCTGCAGTATTTTCTCCTTCTCATGAAAGTACTGGAATTTGGCAATGATATCCCTTGATGTTTTTAGTTTGGAGTTCCTTTCAGGAAGTGAATGGTGGATTTTTTTGATGACTATTTGCCCTCTGTGTCTAGGACTTCTTGGCAAGTTTCCTTGATGATTTCTTTCATGATTTTGTCCAGGCTCTTTTATTCATCATGACTTTCTGGTAGATTAAAAATCCTTTGATTTTCTATCTTGTATCTATTTTCTAGGGGTTTTTTTTTGCAATTAGATATTTTACATTTTCTTCTATCTTTTCATTCTTTAGATTCTTTTTAACTGATTCTCGATGTGTCTTAGATTCATTAGCTCCTACTTTCTCAATTATAATTTATTTCCAATTGTTTTCATCAGTTACCTTTTGCATCTCCTTTTCCATCTGTCCAATTGTTCCTTTAAAGGAGTTATTTTCAACAGTTAGATTTTATATTTCTTTATCCAACTGTCCTTTAAAATTCTTCTGTGATCTCATTTTTCATATTTTTAAATTATTTGGTCAGCTTTTCTTCCATTTCTCTAATTTGGGTTTTGAAATCCTTCCTGAGCTCTTCTCAGAAGGTTCTTTGTGCTTCAGATCAGTTCAGATTCCCTTCTGAAATATCATATAGAAGTATAGTCTCAATACTCATCTCTTTGCTATTTGTATTTTGGTCTTTGTCCCCATAGAAAGATTCTATGGTCATTTCTTTTCTGCTTTGCCTTTTACTCATGATAATAATCCTTTTTTCTGCCTTTTAAAGTAGATCTCTGCATCTGTGGCACAGGGAGCTCTGTCCCAAAGTTCTTGTGCCTAAAACTTGAGGCTTTGTGTGTTATGTCCTATGGTTCTTTCAGCTAGAACCTAAAATGCTGCAGCTTTCTGGTGCTGAGCTGTCTGGTGTTTGAAAGCAGAGGCCAGGTGAGGTCTTATTGGTTTTCCCCACAGTTTTACTGGGGCTATCTCTCTAAGTGTGAGGGAGGGGTGTTCTGGTCACAGGACATCTCCTCTCCTGAGCTAGAGCATAGGCAAACTCAGTTGTCTGCACTATTGTATTTCTGATTCCCCTGGGATGTTGAGGCATGCCTGGGTCCTGATGTTGACTGCTGCTGGCTTTACCCCTCTGGTGTTCAGGATCTTCTTGTTGAGGTCAGACTGTCTGGAACAGCTCTGATACTACTAATGTCGCCTTCAGCCACATTAAGAGGAACCCTCCTTAATGATCTTTCTTGCCTCACAGGCTAAGAATCTGTTTACTCCTTCAGCGGCTTCCACTATTCCATGGTCTATCCAGGGGAAGTATTCTCTTGGTTTGTCAAGGTCAGCAAGAGGAGAGAGATAGTAATTACTGATCTCTTTGCCATGTTTGCCAAGAATATTTCTTTAGAAATGATTGCAATATAAATGTGAAGAACTACAAAATAATTGAAAGTAAACACTACAGAATTTTAAAGAACAAACATAAAGACATGAGAAGAAAAGACATAAGAAGACTTATAAGAACATACCTTTCCTGACTATTTTCCAAGGAATTGACATTGAAAAGACAGTTTGGGCAAGATGGCGGAGTGAAAGCAACGACTCACCTAAGCTCCTGGAAAAACTCCTCTGGATATCTCTGGGGGGAGAGTCTGACCAGACTTTGGAGGTGTAGAATCCAGTGGGTGACGGACTTTGACGGATTCGGAGCCCAGGCTGGACTGGAGGGTCCACGGGAGGGATCTGTTCCGCAGGGGTAAGACCCCGACGCACAGCGCAGCGCGGTCAGCGCGGCAGGGCGGAGGGGACCAGAGGAGCCCGAGAGTGGCGGGCGAGACCAGCAGAGCAGGAGATAAGCCAGGCCGAGCCGGTGAGAGCCGCTGAGTGCCAGACATCAGCGCAGCAGCCCTTGAAATCTTCAGCCTGAAGACGGACTTCGGTGGGTCACTACTTGAACTTCCAGGAACTGGGATGGCAGAGTGATCAGTAAGTCCTCTCTCCTCCCCCCTGATGACCGTGAGGGAACCATAAAATTCTTCCCCAGATTAATCCTGGATCAGTGGGAACAGCAGAAGGGGGCGGGTGGTCTCATAACACCAGAGGCTGGAAAAGTGGCAAAGGGGGATTCTTCCTACTGTGGTGGAGGCGATCTGGAGGGACAGACGACCCAGGGCAGAGAAAATTCGCACTGAGAGCCAGGCAAACCTCAGAGCCGGGAGACGAGCCCCAGGAGGGGCGGGAACACGCGTTAGCTTCTAGGCGTGCCCCAGCCCCCCAGGGGAAAAGAGAAGACAATAGGGAAGCTGGGATCACCATCCCCTGACCTTGCCTTTGCCTCAAGTCAGCTGAGGAGATATCCTGAGACCAGACCACCCCTCCCCCACACACCTAACAAGCTAACCCCAGGGTTGATCAGGGAAACAAAAACCAAAAGCCTGCTTTTAGGCTAGACACACATCAGCTCAACTTAAAGATCTGTACCTTCTGACTGAAAGAACCAAAAGCTACAACACTCAGCCAACATCATGAATCGGAAAAAGCAGACGAAAAGTGAAAAAACCATGGAATCTTTCTATGGGGATAAGGACCAAAACACAAACACCAAAGAGGTTAGGGCTGAGACTGTACTTCCATCTGAAACCTCAGATGAGACTATGAATTTCTCGCAAGCACAACTAGATTACCGGGAATGTCTGAAGAAGGATATAAAAGAAAAACTGGCCAATGATTTTAAAACTATAAAAAAAGAATTCACTGATGAGAACATTACCCTGAAAAGGAAAATTGAAGAAATGGAAAAGGAAGTTCAAAAATTAACTGGAGAGAATAATTCTCCAAAAGGAAGAGCTAATCAAATGGAAAAGGAAACCCAAAACCTAATTGGGAAAATTGATCAGATGGAAAAGGAAACCCAAAACCTAACTGGGAAAATTGGTCGAATGGAAAAAGAAGTACAAAAATTAAATGGAGAAAATAGCTCCTTAAAGGGAAAAATTGGTCAGATGGAAAAGGAGATGGAAAAGCTAACTGAAGAAAACACTAAGATGAAGATTAGAATTGGGCAAGTAGAAACTAATGACTCAATGAGGCAACAAGAATCAGTCAAACAAAATCTAAAGAATGAAAAGATAGAAGAAAATGTAAAATATTTCATTGGAAAAACAACTGACCTGGAAAATAGATCCAGGAGAGAAAATCTAAGAATTATTGGCCTGCCAGAAACCCATGATGAAGAAAAGAGTCTGGACAATATCTTTCAGGAAATCATCAAGGAAAACTGCCCAGAAGTACTAGACTCAGAGGGCAAAATAGTCATCGAAAGAATCCACCGTTCCCCTCCCGAAAGGGATCCCAAACCCAAAACCTCAAGAAATATAGTTGCCAAATTCCAGAGCTATCAAGTGAAGGAGAAAATACTACAAGCAGCCAGAAAGAAACAATTCAAATATCAAGGACACACAGTCAGGATCACACAGGACCTTGCAGCTTCTACATTAAAAGATCGAAAGAATTGGAACTCAATATTCCGTAAGGCAAAGGAGTTGGGACTTCAACCAAGGATCAACTACCCAGCAAAGTTCAGCATAACATTTCAGGCAAGGAGAAAGTCATTCAAGGAAATCAGGGATTTCCAGAGCTTCCTGACCAAAACACCAGAACTCAATAGACAATTTGATCTTCAAATGCAGGTCTCTAGAGAATCATAAAAAGGTAAACAGAGGGGAAAAAACAAAAACAAAAACTTGCTACTCAATTACGGCAAACTGTTTACCTCCCTATAAGGGAAGATGATACCTTTTAATCTTGAGAACTGTGCAGCTATAAAGATAAAAGGGATATATGTAGAGGGAACGGGCATAAAGTAAATGATGTCATGTCAAAAATATGATTTAAGTATGAGAAGGGAATGTAATAAGAGGTGTGGAAAGGGGGAAGCAGAAAATGGCAAATTATATCACAGGAAGAAGTACAAAACTATAGTAGAGGGAAGGAGGGGAGGGAGATGAGCATTGTTTGAGAGGTACTCTCATCTGATTTGTTCAAAGGAGGGAACAATAATCTTAAGTAGATAAGCCTAACTAGCTCTATAGGTAGTAGGAGGGGAAGGGGGAAGAAAGGGGAGGGTGGCTAAAAGGGAGGAAAGAAGCAATAAGAGTAAAGGGGACTAAAAGGGAGGGGGGTCAAAAGAAGGAGGGGAAGGCTGCAGGAGGAGGGGGAGAAAAGTGAATACTACTGAGGAGGGGAAGGGAGACGGGAGAGCTAAAAGCACAAATGGTGGGAAAGAGGTTGGAGGGAAATACACAGATTGTAATCATAACTGTGAATGTGAATGGAATGAACTCTCCCATAAAACGGAGACGGATAGCAGAATGGATTAAAAGCCATAATCCAACAATATGCTGCTTACAAGAAACACATTTGAAACGGGGGGATACACATAGGATAAAGGTCAAAGGATGGAGCAGAATATATTGTGCTTCAGCTCATGTAAGAAAGGCAGGAGTAGCAATCCTAATCTCAGACAAAGCAAAAGCAGAAATAGATCTAATCAAAAGGGATAAGGATGGAAACTATATCCTGCTAAAAGGCACCATAGACAATGAAGCAATATCATTACTAAACATGTATGCTCCAAGTGGTATAGCATCCAGATTCTTAGAGGAGAGGTTGGGGGAGTTGAAGGAAGAAATTGATAGGAAAACTATACTAGTGGGGGACCTCAACCTCCCCCTCTCTGAACTCGATAAATCCAACCTCAAAATAAACTAGAAAGAGGTTAAGGAGGTAAATAAAACTCTGGATAAGGTAAATATGATAGATCTTTGGAGAAAATTAAATGGGAATAGAAAGGAATATACTTTTTTCTCAGCGGTACATGGAACATTTACAAAAATTGACCATGTACTAGGACATAAAAATCTCACAATCCAGTGCAGAGAGGTAGAGATAATCAATGCATCCTATTCAGATCATAATGCATTAAAAATTACATGTAATAAAAGGCCATGGAAAGAGAAACCAAAAATCAATTGGAAACTAAATAATCTAATTCTAAAGAAGGGTTGGGTTAAAGAAGAAATCATAGAAACAATCAACAATTTCATTCGAGAGAATGACAATAGTGAGACAACGTACCAAAACTTATGGGATACTACAAAAGCAGTTATTAGGGGAAGTTTTATATCTCTGAATGCTTACATAAATAAAATAGAGAAAGAGGAGATCAATGACTTAGGCTTGCAGTTGAAAAAGCTAGAAAAAGAACAAATTGAAAATCCCCAAGTAAATACCAAATTAGAAATACTGAAAACCAAAGGAGAGATTAATAAAATTGAAATTAAGAAAACTATTGAATTAATAAATAAAACCAATAGTTGGTTTTATGAAAAAACTAATAAAATTGATAAACCTTTGGTCAATCTGATTAAAAAAAAGAAAGAAGAAAACCAAATTACTAATATTAAAAATGAAAGGGGTGAACTCACCTCCAATGAGGAGGAAATTAAAACAATAATTAGAAACTACTTTGCCCAACTTTATGCCCACAAATTCGACAATCTAAACGAGATGGATGAATATTTTAAAAAATACAAATTGCCCAGATTAACAGAAGAGGAAGTTGAATACTTAAACAACCCCATCTCAGAAAAAGAAATTGAACAAGCCATCAATGAACTCCCTAGGAAAAAATCTCCAGGGCCAGATGAATTCACAAGTGAATTCTATCAAACATTTAAAGAACAGTTAATTCCAATACTACATACACTATTCTTGAAAATCGGGGAAGAAGGAGTCCTCCCAAATTCTTTCTATGATACAAATATGGTTTTGATACCCAAACCAGGAAGAGACAAAACAGAGAAAGAAAATTATAGACCAATTTCCCTAATGAATATAGATGCAAAAATTTTAAATAAGATTCTAGCAAAACGAATACAGCATATTATCACGAGATTAATACATTGTGATCAGGTAGGATTCATACCAGGACTACAGGGCTGGTTCAATATTAGGAAAACTATTAGTATTATCGATCACATCAACAACAAAGCTAACAAAAACCACATGATTATCTCAATAGATGCAGAAAAAGCTTTTGACAAAATACAACATCCATTCCTACTAAAAACATTGGATAACGTAGGAATAAAGGGAACTTTCCATAAAATAATAAGCAGTATCTATGTAAAACCTTCAGCAAGCATTATATGCAATGGGGATAAGCTAGACACATTCCCAATAAGATCAGGGGTGAAACAAGGTTGTCCATTATCACCACTATTATTTAATATGGTACTAGAAATGTTAGCTGTAACAATTAGACAAGATAAAGATATCCAAGGAATTAAAATAGCCAAAGAAGAAACTAAGTTATCACTCTTTGCAGATGATATGATGATTTACCTAGAGAATCCCAGAGATTCAAGTAAAAAATTACTAGAATTAATAAACAACTTTGGCAAAGTTGCAGGGTACAAAATAAACCCACACAAATCTTCTGCATTCCTATATATTAGCAACAAAGTCCAACAGCAAGAGATAGAAAGAGAAATCCCATTTAAAGCTAGGGTAGACAGTATAAAATACTTAGGAGTCTACCTGCCAAAACAAACCCAGGGATTATATGAACACAATTACAAGACACTTTTTGCACAAATAAAGTCAGATTTAAGTAAGTGGAAAAACATTAGTTGCTCATGGGTAGGCCGTGCTAATATAATAAAAATGACAATTCTACCCAAATTAATATACTTATTTAGTGCCATACCAATTAAACTATCAGACAATTACTTTCTAGAGCTGGACAAAATAATATCAAAATTCATTTGAAAAAAACAAAAGGTCCAGAATATCAAAGGGACTAATGAAAAGAAATGCTTGGGAAGGTGGCCTAGCGCTACCAGACCTCAAACTGTACTATAAAGCAGCAATTATCAAAACCACTTGGTATTGGCTAAGAAACAGAGAGGTAGACAAGTGGAATAGACTTGGCACTCAAGATGCAGTAGGCAAGGAATATAGCAACCTTCTGTTTGATAAACCCAAGGACCCCAGCTTCTGGGAGAAGAACTCATTGTTTGACAAAAATTGCTGGGAAAACTGGATAACAGTGTGGCAGAAATTAGGCATAGACCCATACCTGACACTGTACACAAGAATAATGTCCAAATGGGTACATGATTTAGGTATAAAGATTGACACCATGAATAAACTGGAGAAGCAAGGAATAGTGTATTTATGAGATATATGGAGAAGGGAAGAATTCTTTACTAAAGGAGAGATAGAATGCATTATGAAATGCAAAATGGATAACTTTGATTACATTAAACTGAGAAGTTTTTGCGCAACCAAACCCAATGCAACCAAAATCCGGAGGGATGTAGTAAATTGGGAAAGAATTTTTACAGCTAAGCTTGGGGATAAAGGCCTCATTTCTAGAATATATAGAGAACTGATCCAAATGTATAATCATACAAGTCATTCTCCAATTGATAAATGGTCAAAGGATATGAACAGGCAATTTTCAGAGGAAGAAATTAAAGCTATCTATAATCATATGAAAAAATGCTCTAAATCACTATTGGTTAGAGAGATGCAAATCAAAACAACTCTGAGGTACCACATCACACCTATAAGATTGGCAAACATGACAGAACAAGAAAATGATAAATGCTGGAGAGGATGTGGGAAAGTTGGAACACTAATTCATTGTTGGTGGAGCTGCGAGCACATCCAACCATTCTGGAGAGCAATTTGGAACTATGCCCAAAGGGCTACAAAAATGTGCATACCCTTTGACCCAGCAATATTGCTACTAGGACTGTATCCCCAAGAGATCATAAAAATGGGAAAGGGTCCCACATGTACAAAAATATTTATAGCAGCACTCTATGTAGTTGCCAAAAACTGGAAGTCGAGGGGATGTCCATCAATTGGGGAATGGCTGAATAAATTATGGTATATGAATGTAATGGAGTACTATTGTGCCATAAGAAATGATGAACAAGAAGACTTCAGAGAGGCCTTGAAGGACTTATATGACCTGATGCTGAGTGAAAGGAGCAGAACCAGGAGAACTTTATGCACAGCAACAACCACAGTGTGTGAGAGATTTTTCTGATGGACTTAGATTTTTGTAATAACACAAGAACTTCTTATCAAAAAAAAAAAAAAATCCCAGTGGAGGATCTCAAGGCAAAATGTCTGCCACACTCAGAGAGAGAAATATGGAAGTCACTCACATATTGTAGCAGATCATGTTTGTGTATGTATATGTGTTTGTGTAACATGTTCTGATTTGTTATACGATTTCTTTCATTTATCTTAGTCTGACTACATAGCATGACTATAGTGAAAATATACTCAATAGGAAAGTATATATAGAATCTATACAGAATTGTATGCAGTCGTGGGGAGGGAGGGGGGTAGTAGGGAGTAGGTGGGGAGGGATAAAATCGCAATTGTATGGCAGTGATTGTTAAACATTACAAAATAAAAAAAAATAAAAAAAATAAAAATAAAAAAATTATGTCTCTTTCTCCTTTTGCTTTTTCTGAGTTCATGATGGCTACCTTTACCATTTTTTATGCAACTGAAGTATAACATATTCTTCCCCTTTCCATTATTTTAACTCTGTGTATATATCTTTATGTTTCAAGTATGTTTCATAAATCAGATATTGTTGGATTCTCGTTTCTAACCCATTCTGCTATTCACTTCTGTTTTATGGGAGAATTCATCCTATTCATAGTTATGGTTCCTCCATATTTCCTTTCATCCTATTTTCTTCTCTTAATCTTCTTTCTCTTTTTATCCTGCCTCCTCTAATAACCTTCCTTTTATCACCCCCCCCATTTCTTTCATCACCTTTACCTCCTACTTCCCTGTTTAAGTTAGATTTTTATACCTAACTGAGGTTGCATATATCTTCTTCCCTTTGTGGATCAATTCCAATGAGTGTGTGGTTAAAATCTTACTCATTAACCTCCCCCTTTTTCTTGCCACAGAAAGAGCTCTTTCTTTCTCTCTAATGGGAGTTAAAAATCTTCTTCACCCGTTGATTGATCTCAGATAGGGCTATTTAGGGAGGCTTGATTAGGGAAGACTTGTTTCCAATGAAAACCCACACCTTTTGCTGATTGCTAATGAGGCACTTGGTTAAAAGGGGTAACCCAGTAAGGGATAAGGTTCTGAAAAGAGGATATATTCTCTGAGGTGAGATTTTGTTTTGGGGTTTAATTTTTGGAAGAAGTTTTGTGTGCCAAATGAGACTCTGGGCAGCCATTTTAAGAAGTCTCCCCATCCCTACTCCACCCCACCCCACTTTGAAAACCCAGATGTTGGTACTTCTCTCTTTGGTAATGATGTGTACATTACCTATGGTCAGATAGTTGGAAGCCCTGTCTGTTGGTCCTCGTTATATTTTCTCTATTGGTATATGTAATTAAAATAAGATTGTTTGCCCCTCTTAAAGTTGCTTTCCTTTTAGAAAAGCAGATCTAAGAACCTCTCCAAAAGGCCTTCTTGGGTGCCAGGATACTTGCTGTTCCAATATCTTTTTGTGAGATTGCCTCATTCTCCATTTCCCTTCCCCTTCTCCTTCTTTCAGTATATTCCTCTTTCCAATCTCTTCAATTTTTTAGGTCATCTCAAATTAATTGACTCAAAGTTATGCTTTCTGTCTCTGTAGACTCTTTCTAACTGCCCTAATAATGATACAGTTATGAGGAGTTTACATGTATAATCTTCCCATGCAGCAATGTAAACAGTGTAAGTCCCTTTATCAGTTCTCTTTCATGTTTAACATTTTTATGCTTCTCTTTTGAGCCTTGTGTTTGACAGTTGATTTTCTATTCAGTTCTGCTCTTCTTTTTTTAAATTAATTAATTAATGTTTGTTTTCAACATTCACCTCCACAAGATTTTGAATCCCAAATTTTCTCCCCATCACTCCCCTCCTCCCACCCAAATATACCATACATTCTGATTACCTCTTTCCTCAGTCTTCCCTCCTTTCTGTCACCTCCCTTCTCTTATCCTCTTTCATTGTATTTTCCTGTAGGGCAAGATCGATTTCTACACCCCACTACGTATTTTATTTCCTAGTTGCATGTAAAAAGAATTTTTAACATTCCATTTTAAAACTTTGAGTTACACATTCTTTCCATTCCTCCCTTCCCACCCATCTTCCTTGAGAAGGCAAGCAATTCGTTATAGGCTGTATATATGTAGTTATGCAAAATACTTTCATAATAGTCATGTTGTGAAAGACTAGCTATATATCCCTCCACTTTATCCTTCTCCACATTTATGTTATTCTATCCTTTGACTCTGTCCCTCTTCAAGATTGTTTATTTCTGACTATCCCATCCCCCAATCTGCCCTCCCTTCTCTCCTCCTCTCCTCTCTTATCCCGTTCTAGCCTACTCTCATGTATGGTAATATGGATTTCTACACCCAAATGTGTATGCATGTTATTCCCAACAAATCCAATGAAAGTGAGGTTCACTCATTCCCTCTGAGTTCCCCTTCTTCCCCTCAAATGTGAGAGCTTTTACTTGCCTCTTTTATGTGAGATAATTTATTACATTCTACTTCTCACTTTTTCCTTCTCCCAGTACATTTCTTTCTCATGCCTTAATTTTGTTGATTTTTGGATATCATCCTTTCTCACAAAACTCACCCTGTTCCCTGTGTCTGTATGTATATGTATATATAGACACATATATGTATATATGCACATATACATGTGCATATATGTGTATATATATTTATATATACACTTAGATTTAGATGCAGACATCTATCTATCTATCTATTTCCTCCAGCTACCCTAATATTGAAAAATATCTCATAAGTTAGAAATATTATCTTTACATGTAGGATTATAAGTAGTTCAACTTTAATAAGTCTCTTATGACTTCTCTTCCCTCTTTAACTTTTTCATGGTTTCCTTGTGTCTTGTATGTGAAAATCACATTTTCTATTCAGCTCTGAGTGTTTTCATCAAGAGTACTTGAAAGTACTGTGTTTCATTGAATTCCATATTTCCCCCTGAAGTATTCCAACTAGTTTTTCTGGGTAGGTGATTCTTGTTTTTAATCCTAGCTATTTTGAACGCTGGAACATCAAATTCCAAGCCCTCTGATTGCTTATGTAGACGCTGTTAAATCTTGTGTTATCCTGATTATATTTCCACAATAATTGAGTTATTTCTTTCTGGCTGCTTGCAATATTTTCGCCTTGACCTAGGAACTCTGAAATATGGTTACAACATTCCTAGGAGTTTTCTTTTGGGGATCTCTTTCAGGAGGTGATCAGTCGATTCTTTCAATTTTTACTTTGCCCTCTGGTTCTTGAATATCAAAGAAGTTTTCCTTGATAATATCTTGAAAGATGAAGTGTAGGCTCTTTTTTTGTCGTGGCTTTCAGGTAGTCCAATAATTTTAAAGTTATCTCTCTTGGATCTCTTTTACAGGTCAGTTGTTTTCACAATGAGACATTTTACATTGTTTTCTATTTTTTGTTCTTTTGGTTTTGTTTCATAATTTATTGATTTCTCAGAATCATTAAGTTCCATTTGCTCTACTCTAATTTTTAAGCAATGATTTTCTTCAGTGAGCTTTTGGACTTCCTTTTCTATTTGGTCAGTTCTGTTTATTAAGGCATTCTTCCCATCATTTGGTTTTTGTACCTCATTGTCATCTGGGTTATTCAGTTACTTAAAATGTTTTTTTCTTCCTTCAGTTTTTCTTTTGGGGCCTCCTTTAAAAAACTGTTGACTCTTTTTTTCCTGATTTCTTGCATTTCTGTCATTTCTCTTTCCAATTTTTCCTCCACTTTTCTTACTTGATTTTCAAATTCCTTTCTGAACTCTTCCGTGGCCTGACACCAATTCTCATTTTTTGGAGGCTTTGATGTAGGAACTTAACTTTGTTGTGTTTTTCTAGTTATATGTTTTATTCTTCTTTGTCAACATAGTAAGATTCTATAATCTGAGTTTTTTTTTACACTGTTTGTTCATTATCCCAGACCAATATCTGACTTTTTAACTGTTTCTTGAGGTAGGACTCTGCTTCCAGTGTGGAGCGTGTACTGTCCCAAGCTGTAAGGGTTTTGTGAAGCTGTTTTCTGAGATACTTCTAGGGCCTTGTAAATTTTCAATTTCTCCAAGGTGATATTATAACATTAGAGTTGTTACTCCTTTCCTGACCTGTGCTGTGGTCTGCATGTGACCGCAAGCACTCTTTTCTACCTTGGAATTGTTAGGATTCCCTCTCCACTGCAGTCACAAGTTCCACCATGCTAGTGTTCCACCTCACCCCAGGACCGCCACTGAGGATTATGACCCAGATCCACAGGGCAAAGCAAGAGAATCCTGCCACAGTAAGAGCATAAAGATACCTGGATTGTCCCTCTGATCAACCTCTTGATTTCCCCCACCATCTGTAGGCTGAGGGCTCCAGAAGCAGCCACTGCCACTGCTGTCACCACCGCCACCCTGGGGCTGGGGAAGGCAGCACTCCTCTGTCATTTTTCCTGCTGACCTTCTAAATTGTCTTTGGCATTTGTGGTTAAAAAGTGTGAAAGCCATTACAGTTGCCAGTGAATCAGTTCCCTGAGATCTGCTCCATGTTTGGTGTGAGGCCCAGCCTGTGCCAGTGTGGTCCAATCTAGACTTCACTCCTCCCCCATCCTGGTGCAATAGACCTTCCCTGTTGATCTTCCAAGTTGTCTTGAGTTGGATATCTATTTCGCTCCATAATTTTTTAGGTTCTGTTGCTCTAGAATATGTTTACAATCCTTTTTTTTTTTTACAAGTATTTGGATGGGTTTCAGGGAGGGCTCAAGCAAATTCCCGTTTTTCTTTTACCATTTCAGCTCCCCCCCCCCCCACTCCACCCCTGCCTCTGCTCTTTTCATTAGGAATGATTGAAAGTCCTCTCTTTCATTAAATGGCAATTCTTCCCTTTGAAAAATTATGCTGAATTTGGGTAGATTATTCTTAATTTTAATTCTACTTCCTTTGCCTTTTATAATATCATATCCCAAGCCCCCCTCTCTTTTACTGTGGGAGTTGATAAACCTTGTGGAATCCTGACTGCAATTTTGAAATATATGAATTTTTTCTTTCTAGTTGGTTGAAATATTTTCTCCACTCGAGAGCTCTGGAATTTGGCTTTATAATATTCCCTGGAATTTTCACTTTGGGATCTCTTTCAGGAGGTGAAGGATAGATTCTTTCCATTTCTAATTTACCCTCTTGAGATAATATATAAGCGTACTTTTCCTTTATAATTTCTTAAAATGT